>NC_134366.1:112071725-112229078 GCF_035582795.1 Mycteria americana | reverse complement strand
CCAAAATACTTCTTTATGTAGATAATTAAACTGACCATAACCAATTTTCTTATCCTAGTCTCATAAAATCTAAAGCCTATCTAGACTAAGAAACCTAAAACTCAGCCAAAGAATATTCTTTCTGAACACTAAGAAAAAATATTCAAGTTCGGTTTTCCTAGCTCAGGAAACTTGTGGCTGAAATAAACTATTCCTTCTCCAAAACCTGGACATGGCCTCACATATTCCTGAGCAAAGAAAGGAGAAATTTTTTTTCAAAATGTCAACTCCAGTATATTCTTAAGGTCTTGTAAAGGAAAAGGAACGAGGCTTATACTGCAGTGCTGGCTGGTCTGATCCAGCATCTATTTTCCATTAAAATGTTATCTACAGTAAGTAGGAGCCTGACTATCCTCTTCCTCTGACAGGTGCTATCTGGAACTGTTTAGGATGTAAACTGCTTTTCTCTTGCTGCTAGATCCAGTAAAACAGGGTTTAGTGACTTCCTAGAGCTGTTAGACAATGAGATCTCAACTCAATGAACATGGTCATTGTTCATGATAATGAACAATAAAACAAAACCAATCAACCAACCAAACAAACAAAAACAAAAAACCCACCCACACATACAAGCCATAGATCAAATCCTATTCACATATCTTATTCAAGACAACAGCAGAACAATTTTGTGAAAAAGGCCAAAAAACTTTGTTCCGTATAGGTTTGTTTTGTTGACTTATAATAGTGATCTGGACAGAATTAATTCAAAATATCCTCTGATTTCCTGCTGTGAATATACACCTTTATCTGTAGTTCCTTGGAAAGTTTAAACCAAAACATCCACTTTTTCCACTGATTTCTGAACTTGAGTTTAAAAAAAAAGAAAAAAATGAAGAAAAAAAAGAAATCATTATTCTTCTATAGTGTAAAATCCAATATACCAATCCAAAAAAGGATCCACAGTGGGAAAAGTGGTTTCTTATATCCACTATGTGGTGATTCTGCATTGCAGGTGATAAACTGCACAGCATTTCCAACAAATATAGCTGAAAGCCCTGTAACTGGAGAAAGAGGCAGTTCATTGAAGTGTCTTGATGCATGGATGCTAAGAATATTTTGCATAAATATTATGAGAAACTGATTTCTGTGTTTACAGGAAATACATAAACACAGGCTCATTACAAACACAATTGCCTAGATAAATGAATCATGATGAATCAAGTTAGCGTGCTGAAAATTATTATAAAGTTCATAGGACCATGGAAAACACTTGTAAAGTTTAAAAATGAGCACTAAAAGCCTTTATCTGCTCATGTGAAACTTAAAGATGCCTATTACTCACTATGCATTAATTTATTTATATTAGCAGTGAAAATAAGAGGTTCTACAAACCATATGCCGCATCTCTGCATTCAATTCAGAAAACATCTTGCAGTCGTCCACTTGACTCACTACTGGCAAACAAAAAGGATCAATTGCATCAAATGAATTAAGAATACATTTATTTCAAGTTCAAATTCCTTGACAAGGACCCGGCATAGTTTGAGGGTGCATTAGCAGAGAGGAGAGAAAAAAACAATGGTGTTTAAGCTGTAAAGTCTGGTCTTGTCCTCTTTCTCCAGCATCTGTAGCTATGGCTTTTTGTAGCTGTCAGTAAAATGAAGAAGTTTGGGTTGGAGTACGTAATGGGTTGGAATCTAAACAGATATCAGTAGTGTCTCTTAAAGATGTAAAGAACAGGGGTTTTTGGTGGTGGTTTATTTCTTTCAGTAGAAAGATTTCTACTGAAACTCACATTATAAATAGTATATTTTGGCAGCTCATAATTTTGTGTCATTACATGCATACAGCAGAGTAAGAACGTATTGGAGTCTTACTCTAGTGACTTCGACACAAGGCCAGCCTTAAGCTATAAATATTTTTTGGGGAAAAAAAAAAAAGAAAAACCACGATAAGCGTGTTCATTCATTCATGAGAGACAGAGAGACAAAGCAGAAAGTTTTGTGTCTTCCTCAGGCATTAGAATGTTACAAAGAGTGTCTAAAAGTGAAGTGTAATATACATTCTCATTAAATACTTTGATTTTAAGTGGAAGAAACATGACCATATGGAAGAAGATATATTTTACTTTCCCTAGCAACTGTGTTCAGTAGGTTCCTACCTGCACAATCCGACAGACATGGTAGATTATTACAGAGTCTTATGGCCTGCAGGTTTTGACCTGGGCTTGGAGAAATGCTTGAGGAATAAAGGTTCACTAAAGTCATCATCATCTTTATAGGCAGATTAAATTGATTAAGTCAGTAAAAAGAGTTATGATGACTACTATGAGCATTCTAGCATGAAGGAAGAGTTTTAACTCTATTCAGGTTGGGAGCAAGTGTTTGCATTGACTAAGAGGTAAATTCTATAAGAAGTTTTCTGTTTCCATTACATTCCATTCATTGCTATGAAAACTCATCTATTAGAGCTGTGTTTTGAACAGTTTTGATAAGCAAAGAAAAAACAGATATTGGGTATAATACAAACAAAAGTTTCACATTCACCTGAACTTTATCAGAACTTAATTGAACTTTAAACTAGTCTTCCCTCTGAACACAGATCAGAAGACACTTAACTGAAAAAACCAGGTAGAACGTACAGGCAGCTGCAGTCGTACAAATAGCATGCAAGGACCTGCATAAGGTTTTTTTTATTTTTAAAATCTATTAGATTTTCTAAAAAAAGTAAAAGTTCACGGAAAATAGACTTTCAGCATGGAAAAGCATTGCATTTTACTTCTACAGTTTTGAGACTATTGCACTACAGACAGCAAATTTTAAAAAACACTTCCTCTCGAGTATTTGTAATATGCCCGAAGAGAGAGACCAAGTAGGAGAAATGCATTGTTTATATCCAATGCTGTTACAAATGAAATATACTTACTGGTTGTTCTGCATCCCAGAGCATGCACCACTGGAATTCAAACTATAATGGGTCTCTGAAGAAAGGCAGTCACAGATGCCAGATTACCTCAGCCTATGGAAAGAAGGAATATATTCCCTTAAATATATTTACTGTTAGGTTCATATTTTGTCTCAACTCATACCCCACAGGATCAGTTTTACCTCCTCCAGTATTCATCCAATAAGCACTACTTTTCCTATCATGTCTAACATACCTTAATAAATTTTAACACTGACTTTCAAGGCCCAGTCTACAGTCAGGTCAAGAACTACAAAATCAGTGAGGGTTAAAAAAAAAACAACCAAGAAAACAACAAAAAAGTGCATCATTTTAGAGTTGAATGTCAAAGCACTAGAGCAGTACTTAATAGCACTGATTCCCCTGAATGGGAGATGATTGACTAAAAGGCCAGGAAATAGTATGGCTCTCTTGCAGCCAGGGACTAAGATGCTTTTCACAGTGAGCAATTTCAACTCAAGAACAAAGGGAAGGAGAAGGGAAACAGTTATCAAAGTAAACTACCCTGGACTCTAAAAATGACATGCAAGATGTCCTCCTTCTCTAGGCTCACAGTTTGTTGGAGAGTCACTGTAAAACAAAATCCTCCAGGTAAAAAAAAGAAGCACAAAGAGTCTAAGCGGTTGTCTTTCATTCCATTTTACAGACATCTGCATTACAGGCTTCTTTAAGTTGCTCAGTTATTTATAGTTTAATAGAGAGCACAAGTTCAGTGACCCATTTGCTAGATCCTATGTGAACAACTGATAAAGTAATGTCCAAGCACAGAACATGCATTGTACAGAAAAATAAAATTACTTCATGGTAGGAAACTGTATTGGGTTTGTGTGGCAAGGTTTTGGTAGTGGGGGGGCTACAGGGGTGGCTCCTGTGAGAAGCTGCTAGAAGCTTCCCCTGTGTTCGATAGAGCCAATGCCACCCAGCTCCAAGACAGATCCACCTCTGTCCAAGGCCGAGCCCATCAGCAACGGTGGTAGCGTCTCTGTGATAACATATTTAAGAAGGCAAAAAACTGCTGTGCAACAGCAGCTGGAGGAGAGGAATGAGAATTTGTGAGAGAAACAACTCTGCAGACCTCAAGGTCAGTGAAGAAGGAGGGGGAGGAGGTGCTCCAGGTGCCGGAGCAGAGATTCCTCTGCAGCCTGTGGTGAAGACCATGGAGAGGCAGGCTGTGCCCCTGCAGCCCATGGAGGTTAACGGTGGAGCAGATATCCACCTGCCCATGGAGGACCCCATGCCGGAGCAGGTGGATGCACCCAAAGAAGGCTGTGACTCTGTGGGAAGCCCACGCTGGAACAGGCTCCTGGCAGGATTTGTGACCCCAGGGAGGACCCACGCTGGAGCAGTCTGTTCCTGAAGGACTGCACCCTGTGGAAGGGACCCACACTGGAGCAGTTCATGAAGAACTGCAGCCTGTAGGAAGGACTCACATTGGAGAAGTTCATGAAGAACTGTCTTCCATGGGAGGGACCCCATGCTGGAGCAGGGGAACAGTGTGAGGAGTCCTCCCCCTGAGGAGGAAGGAGCTTTAGAGACAACGTGTGATGAACTAACCACAACCCCCATTCCCCGTCCCCCTGAGCCACTGAGTGGGGAGGAGGTAGAGAAATTGGGAGTAAAGTTAAGACCGGAAAGAAGGGAGGGGTGGGAGGAAGGTGTTTTAAGGTTTGGATTTATTTCTCATTATCCTACTCTGATTTGAGTGGTAATAAATTAAACTAATTTCCCCAAGTCGAATCTGTTTTGCCCATGATGGTAATTGATGAATGATCTCTCCCTGTCCTTACCCTGATCCACAAGCCTTTCGTTATATTTTCTCTCCCCTGTCCAGCTGAGGAGGGGGAGTGATAGAGTAGCTTTGGTGGGCACTTGGCATCCAGCCAGGGTCAACCCACCACAGACATACTGTCTTACAGTATAGAAAGAAAGGAGAGCAGAATATAATGCTTCAATAGCCTTCCTAGTAGAATTTGTGCAATGCCTAACAGCAGGCTGAAGTCGGGATGATGGTCTCAAAGGTTTGAGCAACAGGAAAACATGAATTTGGTTTCCTGAAAACTTCAAATGTTGACAAAATTGATGCTATGTCCTTTCTTCCAGTACCAGCTAGTATTGAAACAAGACTGTTAATTAGACAGAGTTTGTAGTTTCTTTAACTTGCCATTATGTAACTCAGAACATAATGACATAACATTTCATAAGGGCTGTTTGATTAATGTTTATCTTATGACTGTGCAATGAACATTTCTAATGCTGTAAGGATATAGCATTTAAAAAACAGAAAAAACCAAAACAAACAACTATGAAGATCATGAAGATGCAGACACAAACAATAGTAACAATGCTGCAAAGACTTTAATGATCATTCTCCAATCTTATATCACTACTATGTGTTTCATTATATTATGACACATCTTTTCCATGCTACCACAGAAGGTCGCAAGGTAGACAAGGGCCTTGAAAGAGAAGACTGTTAGCCCTTCATTCCCAGCAATTCTGTAGTTTCTACAGGGTCGTGATAGAACTCTCCTACAACAACCTAAAAAGAAAGAGAATATCTTCCTTTACCCAAAGATGTTAGGTAACAGTAACCTTCAAACACTCTCCTTATCCTTTTTTTCTGTTTTTATTTATTTTTTATTTATTTATTTATTTATTTATTTAAAATACTTTAGGCATGATCATACTTTAAGATGACTCTTAGACATTATTTGCAGGGTAGAGGGTAAAAAAATGAATATTGTCTACTGATGTCTACTGTTGAAAGGCTCCAAAATGCAGTTCTTCTATTGTTTATAAGAATTTCTGTCTATACACAAAGCTGCATAACTAATAGTACAGAGAGTTTTGAATGAGTTTCAGTAGTTTAAGATAAATATCACTGGTTAAACTCTGCTTCAGCAAATACGACGATTTTCATTTCATGATAAAAAATAACAGAGCCTGTATTTGTCTGTGATGGAGGCAAACATGACAAAAAGAAAGATTGAGAGGTTCTACATGTGATGAGGGAGTGGGTGGTTAAAAAAATAAGGAAATATTCACCACAAACCTACTATCAAACAGACTTTAAATGAAAGAAAGCTTTGGTGTTACTCAGCCAATATTAATATTCATAAATATATGTATTAAATGTCTGCTTTAAGAAAATTTCTACTACATATCAAGCTTTTCTCTAAAATATTTTTAAAATCTTAATTTGAGTAATGAGAACCAGGTATAAAAGTTATTATGACAACATTAAATTTAAAAATATCTATCTTGCTGGCCATATTTCTTTTATTTTTTTCAATCAAAGTTATCAAAAAACACTCATTGGTCTGCAAAAGTAGATTTTGCTAATTTGGGGATTTCTGTGTTAGCTGAATGGTGTTTCTCAACCACACACACTCTCAGGCTCTTGAGTCTGCATTTGAAGCCTGTTTGTATAATAGAACTTAATTTGATTTCCCAGTTTGAATTTTCCCACATTTTTTAAACACCTACAGTGGTTTTTCAAGGCCAGTTACTTTCCCCACAAACCCTTCCTACATTTTTACAATGACTCAGCAAACTTCCTTACTTTGTTATTAAGTCTTAAAATTAATTCGAAGCTCTTTGCAGTTCCTTTTTTCATGATCATTTCTACTACTCAGTATGCTTCTAGTTAATAAATGTTTCCAACAACACCAATAAAAAGCAGAAAAATAATAATTCAAAATGCTCATTTCGTAAAAACCAAGAGATGAAAGCAAATTCAGAAATACTAAAGCAATAGTGAACAACAAAATAACAAGCTTATGAGACTGCTCAGTAGAGGTATCTTAGTCTTTTGGTCCCATTTGTTTCAAGTTGTTTAGGAAAATTTTATCCACATGTATTTATGCTGAAGTTCTGCTAACTGTTTAGAGTTCCAGATATCAAGAGAATGAAGCCAAAATTGGTCATATAATGTAATTTATTTGGACAGAGGATTTGAGAGTATTCCCTGGCAGAGTAATAAGGGACAGAAGAAAAAGAGGTGCTTTTCCTGATGGGGGCTGGGAAATGGGGGAAGATGGATGACACATAATTTGTTAGAAAGCCAAGCTTCATTAGTGTCACTGTTGATTTGAATTTAAGTACTAAGAACAAAAGCCATAATACCGTGAACCTTTTGAATTCTAATAAATTTGACAAGCATTGTGAAATTAAGAGTGATTTCTAATGGGAATTGGCTTAGAATAGGAACGGTGCCATCTAGACAAATGGGAATCATGTTTGCACCAGCCATTCCAATGGCTAAACATCAGTGCCTTTCCCTGGTCAGGGTCCAGCTGCTCCCTCTCACATTAGAGACCAGGATCATCGGGACTAACCACCACCAGAGTAATGCTCTACCACACATACATGAGATCCTAATCTAAAAGTTATTTCATCCTGAACTGATTTAGAGAATTAGAAGTACCTTTAAACTCTGCCACTGTATGAGCCTGTGATAAGTTTGATGTTTTTGGCAAGGGAAAGAGATGTTATAGTGTGCTTTCACAGGTCTCATTTACTCTCCATTTTGAAATAAACCTCGATTCTATCACACATCATGTACTGAAATTCTTGGGGTCTCTAAGGAGTGAAAAGGTGGCAAAGGTGGTATTAAGGCTTCAGGAAAAGAAGTATACCAAAGGAACATTTTGAACTAATCAGGTTTTAAAACTCAGTTATTTTTACTCAAGCTAAGAGGAAGCTGGTACTTTGCCTGAGAAACTAGAGCTTTGAAACTGCCTCATGAATTACCTGACAGAGCAGTCTGGAAGTCCCACTGACTTGGAAAATCACAAGACTAAGCAAAAAAAATTCAAAATAAGACAATTTTTTCAGGTTTGCATCTGAAATGCAGCTGAGTTTCCTGTGCAAATTCTGGGAAATGGTGAGGACTGAAAAGGGACACTGCTCCCAGGGCTCTAATATTTCTGCATATCCACTACTTCTTGGACATCCTAGGAATAAAACATCTGTATTTAGAAAGCTCCTGTGCAAAGCCCCTGTTTGTTCTTTGTGTTAATTGATAGCTACTTTCTGAAAAAAACCCAAACCCTAAGGAAGTGCACTTAAAGGAAACTTTGGTGTACTAGTTTTGGCTGAGATAGAATTAATTTTCTTCATAGTAGCTTGTATGGGCTGTGTTTTGGATTTGTGATTAAAACAGCATTGATAACACAGGGATATTTTAGTTATTGCTGAGCAGTGCTTACACAGAGCCAAGGCCTTTTCTGCTCATCACATCACCTCTCCAGTGAGTAGGCTGGGGGTAGGCAAGAAGTTGGGAGGGGACACAGCTGGGACAGCTGACCCCAACTGACCAAAGGGATATCCCATATGATATGATGTCATGCTCAGCAATAAAACAGAGGGGCATGTGGTGGTGGTTGCTCAGGGCTGCCACTGCTCAGGGACTGGCTGTGTGGTGCTTAGCTGCCTACCAGGTTTAAACCATGACAGCTGGAATTAATCTGTGTTCATAACAACACTTACATGGTGTCATCACCAAAAGAAATCTATATCTGGGAATGTTCTTGGTGGTTAATTTTTACAGTGATCATTCAGTATTTCAGTACCGGATCTTTGTGGCCTTCAATAAATAAATAAATAAATAGGAATTAATCTGCAAGCAATAAAAGAGCAAGCTATGGCAGTAACAAAACTTGCCTGTTTTGAAGTTCTATTAGTGGTGAAGTTTCATTATGTCACATGTAGTTATTTCAAATGTCGTCAAATTTGCTCTCAGAGTGCTATTCCCTTTACCTGGGTTTGAGTAAGTCCCAGATCCTTGGAAAAGTTTTTTGACATAATATTTAAAATTGTTTGTATCTCTTATACACCTCTAACACACCTCTTCAGGTTTTTTAAAATCAGCCAGTGCACCTGTGCATAATAAACAGTTGCTGATTCCTACACCCTCAACCCATGAGACCCCAGTGGAAGAAGAGCAGAGCCAGCTCCACAGTCCTGTGGGGTCTTGTGAGAATCAGAAATTCTGCACACAACACATCTAAGAGGAAGTGAAAAACATCTACAAAAAGGAGCTGCCTTCCACCGAATAATACAATCTAGATCTTGGAGTTCTATAAGGGTCAGGTCAACATAGACCCTCTATCAAAGAGATAATATTCCTGCTGTAAACACCAAAGCATGTCTCCAACATCACTTTCTTATAGAAAGATTCTTTGTCACTGCATTTTGTCCAAAAAAAAGAAAAAAGAACAAAAATAAAGCTTTTTCTCTAACAACTCCTGTATGTTAAATTTTCTAAACTTCAGCTAGTTCTCCAAATAGCTTTAAGTGAATGCTTGTCTTCTCTCTTGAGCAAAGTATTTAAGCAGATGTTGGTCTTCAAATCAATCTTGTGAACAGGTAAGAAATCCTTGTAGAATAAAGTAGATACATTAATGAAGAAAGACCTTCCAGTAGCACAAATTTCACTCCTGCACATTTGTTTCAAAGAAGTCATTACTTTAGAAATGTTACAAAAACCCTGTAACTACTAAAGCTGTGTCTATCTTCAATTATAATTAGACCTCTAGCAAATAAAGCAAACTCACAAATAGATCTCCTAGCTTTGGTTTACCTGTCTCTGTCAGTCCTAATCTCTGGTAATAGGTTACTTAGGTTCTTAGTTGTTAGCTATTAAAAAACAGTTATTCTGGGCAAAGTTTCTTACTCAGGAAAGGAGTGTGTGGGGGGAAAGAACATAAATATCACTTCTAATGCTTTCTCACAAAGGTACTCTCAAGAAAGATGAACCTTAAACATGAATCTAAAGGCAACCGCAGCAATACTTTTTAATATCTTGCTGGTTAGGCTCTACACGTAATTGAGTAAAATATAGATACATATCAAATAGGAGATGCAGACATTTCAATCACAAGTGAAACATAAGTACAAATGATTAAGGAAAAGGTGAAAAATCATTTTCCCCTTTCACTGAACTTATTTGAACCTTCCCAGGAAAAATACATTGACTCATAAATCTATGAAAAAAGATCTTAAGATAAGCACTTTATAATTTTCTGGCAAAGTGGTGAAGACAGAATTGTGACTATCTAGCATACTAGGTATTATGAAATTTTAATTTTCTAACTAGACGTCTGCTTTTCTCCTTATGCCATAGAAGTTTGTTTACCACAGGCCATTTTCTCAGGCGCATAATTATTTTGACTTTAAATATAGTAGCAGTCATTTATTATGAGGCAGAGAAGCTGTTTAGAGATGTGACAGCTGTGGCATCATATTATATTTTTCTAAATCACTTAAGTCTGCTGTTATACAACAGGGTACTTTACCTTTACTGCAAATATAAATTATCTTCAAAATGGGATATCTGTCTATAAATCTGAAAAATCTGCATGCAAGTACGATGTGTGTAAGGCATGAGAATCTAATGGCCACTAACACATCTTTCAAAAATTTCAGTCAGGAAAAAACCTGAAAAAAAACCAAAAACAAGGGCATAAAGGAGGCTTTACTTAGATCCAGCCACAAGTTCTACAAAACATGACAAAAATCACCTGCTCATACAGTTGATAAGTACTGTGTTAGCATGCTTTAGTGCTACAAAATAAACCCTGTGGATCTCTGTCAAAAGTTGAGAAAAAATACACAAATACTGTACAAATTCTACACTGCTAAGCATCTATATCAGCAAGTAATCCTTCAACAACTTAAATGTTACAGTCTCCCTCTTGTTGTGATAAAGGTACACACAGAGCAGGGTTCTGACTTTTTTTAAGTTTCTTCATAGAATAGTAGTTTTCTTCAGAGCAGAAAATGGCTATTTAAAGCTTTCTTCTTCCTGTACCAGTTGCAGGGATATCAGGTATAATAGTAGTGTATTTCATAACAAACAAAACTGCTTTGCTTTGTTTCAGGAAGGACTTTTATTCAAAAAGAGGACAGAGTAAATAGGGTATCAAGCATTTAGTGAGGAGTACCCATGACTACAGGAAATTAATCCCTTTTTAAAAAAATATTTCCAAATTGTATGAATATCCCAAGTTACAAACCTCTTTATCTAATTTTAATAAAGAGGTGATTAAGCTTTCTACAACAGCTATAAAATGGTCATAAAGCTAGAAAATTACAATCTTGAAATCTTAAGACAAAAGTGTGATAAACAGAAGAATCTTTGGACAAATACTCAAACTTGGCTGGCATCTCCTTGGGAAAGTGTAGGGGTTGAGTAAGAGTACTTTTTAAATAAATCCCTGAGTTACAAGTGCTCTAGATTACTTCATCAGGATGAAGAACAACTTTCTCCATGCTCACTTCTTTGCTTTTAATGGCACTTACGGTCAAGAAAACAGGTATTTAAAAGAAGTCTGTTTAACAAGCGATGTGGTTGCTCTTACCTTTATTTGGACTTTAGCTAGTTTACTGATCTGAAGACATAGATTCGGTACTCTTAGCAGGGGTAGGCTAACAGACTGCAGAAATCCAAGTTAGGTTTTCTATTACACAAAAAGTATTCACAAATTATCCTCTTTGTGCAGGGCTTCTGTGACTATTGAGAAATACTACTTGCATGATGCACTTACACTGACCATTAAGGATACAGCAGAGAGATTTCATAAGACTGATATGGAGCAAATAACTCCATTGTCTTAGAATCATTATTAAAAAAGAAAGAAGAAAAAAGCCCCACCACCTGAAAGGAATCATAAGCGCACACTCTGTTGTTTAGCCCAGAGGTAGAATCACCCATCATTTTTAACCGATATTTGTTACAGACCATATTACAATGAGGCCTCTGATTGCATCAGTATGGGCTTTCTGACACTCATGCACAAGACCAGGTTTACAGAGGAATACAGTATGTGTCCTTTTCTGCAAAACCTAGTTTCCAAGAAAGCCATTTCACAAAGTGAAGGCCTCATTATTTGTCAGCAACAAATGCCCATTGCTAAAATTGGCAGAACTGTTTAATGTAATTCTTCTGCTATTTTATTGCAAAGCTGGGAAGTTAAAAAGAGAGGCATCAAAAATTTCCCAAGAAAACAGGCTAAAGCTGCTGCTCTAGTACACAATTGCATCATAAAAATTAGAAGCATATATTCAGGTGTTTTTGAAAGGATTATTCTGGAGACTTGAGCACAGTGAACTGAGTCAGAAACCTCCAAAGTTTACAGCATAGATGGCTGTAACCTGAACAATAAAAAAAAGCAAAGCTGTGTGCTGAGGGCATATTCTTTGCAGAACCTCATAGATCAGACTATAAACCACGTATTCATATTGTGAATAGCACAAGGGCATCTATTTGTGACAACCAATTACATTTTCAGTTCTCATGGAGGAACAGACAGAATATTCATAAATTAGAAGTTTCTTCTGTTTTCTTAATAATCCTCAATCTGTGCACCATTTCCCATATCATTTCAAGTTTCCTTTTTTCCTATGTGCCTCCTAAAATTATAGTCCAAATGAAATTTCATTTCACTAGCTCTTCTGTATCTCTTGTTCGCAAGCATTTATACTTTTTAATGGATCATTGCATAAGCTGAAAGCATTCTTCCCTCATCTAGTTCTTCATAGCATGTCTGCCAGTGGATTTGTTTAGTATCTCTAGAAAGCATGAATCCATTGAGCCACAAATGAAAAAATTACTTAAAAGCTTTAAGAGTTTACTAATTTAAGTTTTCCCATGAGGCAAAATATTCTGCTGGTTTTAATAAGGGCATTTCTAGCCACAAGACAAACTTACCTATGTTCTTGTTCTGTCATTCTTTAAATTTCTGTGGTAGGACTTCAATTCATTTTGAAGATATTTACGCTGAAGAAACCAAGGTTTTTTAAACCATCTTTGTAGACATCAGCATGTAGATTTAAGGCCAGAAGGGATCATTAAATCTGTAACACAAGCACAAAAATAGCAAGAAGCCACTCTTTTAGTGCTCAGTAACATTCGTTTCGCAAGTTTATTTTCTTGTTTTCATTATAAACCTAATTTCCTCAAGCACATATGCAGAAGTAGTTATAAATAAATAAATAAATAGATAGATAGATAAATAAATAAATAAAATCCCCTGGCACATCAACCAACCACCAGGTCATCAGACTGATTTCCTTTCATGGAGTGGGCAAGTATCACACAGAATCACAGAATCACAGAATCGTATAGGTTGGAAAAGACCTTTAAGATCATCGAGTCCAACCGTAAACCTCACACTACCAAGACCACCACTAAATCATGTCCCTAAGCACCTCATCCAAATGTCCTTTAAATACCTCCAGGGATGGCGACTCAACCACTTCCCTGGGCAGCCTGTTCCAATGCTTGATAACCCTTTCAGTGAAGTAAAATTTCCTAATATCCAGTCTAAACCTCCCCTGGCGCAACTTGAGGCCATTTCCTCTCATCCTATCACTTATTACCTGGGAGAAGAGACCAACACCCACCTCTCTACAGCCTCCTTTCAGGTAGTTGTGGAGAGCAATAAGGTCTCCCCTCAGCCTCCTTTTCTCCAGGCTAAACAATCCCAGTTCCCTCAGCTGCTCCTCATAAGACTTCTGCTCCAGACCCTTCACCAGCTTCGTTGCCCTTCTTTGGACACGCTCCAGCACCTCAATATCCCTCTTGTAGTGGGGGGCCCAAAACTGAACACAGTATTCGAGGTGCGGCCTCACCGGTGCCGAGTACAGGGGCACGATCACTTCCCTACTCCTGCTGGCCACGCTATTTTTGATACAAGCCAGGATGCCATTGGCTTTCTTGGCCGCCTGGGCACACTGCTGGCTCATATTCAGCCGGCTGTCAACCAACACCCCCAGGTCCTTCTCTGCTGGGCAGCTTTCCAGCCACTCTTCCCCAAGCCTGTAGCATTGCATGGGGTTGCTGTGGCCCAAGTGCAGGACCTTGCACTTGGCCTTGTTAAACCCCATACAATTGACCTCAGCCCATCAATCCCAAGTAGACTCCAAAGACTTGGCCTTTCCGTGGAAGAGGCAAAAATCCCCAAATCCTGACAGTACAAAGATAAGCATTACCAGCTTAGATATCTCATTAGATTTTAGTGTTTAATGTAAAGCTGAAAAGGCAAGCAATCTCAGGACATGTCTACAGAAGAAATGTTTGCAAGTACACCAGTATTAAATTATGAGTGAAGCTAAACTGATATGTAATAGCTTTGTGTAGGCATTGTTATTCTTGAAAGAGAGTGACTTTTGTATGTCATGTAAAACTTTTGAAAATAGACAAAACTGGAAAATAAGTGTTTTGACAAGGTAACACTGGAGTCAAACAATATATGCAATAATTTTTCCCCCTTCTTTCCCCAAAACCCACTTCCTAGTCCTAGGATAACAAGCATGTTCATTAGTGAAGTTTCAAACAATACTATGTTAAAAGCATACTTGAGTTTTTAATAAGATTTCTTAACACATAACCAACTAGAAAGATGTACAGTGTGAATTTAGCTGACCCTGTGCCATTAAGCAGAAATATAAATGCTGCAGTTAAACATGAGAAGAGGAATAAAAGTAGCAATATCCCATAGAGGACACTTAAAAGTGTCCTCTTAATTTTTTTTTTTTTTTTACAAATGGATTAAAAATTAATTGAATGCAAAATTCAATTAGAGTCACAAAATTTAATGCAAAATGTACTTAGAGTCACAGAATCACATTTCAGATTTATATGAAGATGTTTAGAAAGAATATTTTCAAACATATTTTTTAAAGACTTTCCTGGATAGCTTCCCCTCCATTCCAGGAGGGTTACTGACATCATGCCACAGTATTTAATGTACTTGCTTCAGCCAGACAACCTCTTGATAAAACCATTTATCATAGAAAGTCATGGGTGAATGGAGCAATAACTTCAAAAAATGCCTGAGTTGTTGGCAAAATCAGACTCAGCTGTTCAAGACCTCAAAGTGTCCTGTGTATTTAAAGCTTTTTGAAGCCTGTCTTCACCTAACTGTCTGCTTCACCTAACTGAAGCTAACTGTCATTACCTAACTTTGTTACCTAGCTAACAATTAGGAATTTAAATCTGAACCGGGGGCGTTGTGAAAACAGAGAGCCTGTTCAACTGGAAGTGTTTTCTAAAATTTGGATTTGGCTGTTCATAATCACCTATGAAATGGTCTTTTTTTATGTTTCAGTAGTACGTTCTTCCTAAAACAAGGAAAGCATAGAGGAGAAGCTCAACGGTGGGAGAAAGAGAGGTACTTTCAGTTAGAATGGGTAAGAAAAATTGCCTAGTGTTTGGCTTTCTATTTTTTCATGTCTCTTGATCAGAGTTTTATAAAGCAGATATTCAAGTAGTGCAATGCTATTTAATTGCACATGTATAATAGAAATTTTAAACAGGTAGTAGGAAATTTCATTTTAATTACCTTTATTTATTGAACTTTCATGCCCAGAGTTATAAAGATATAAGTATTTTCTACTCCTCTGTTCATTAGCAGTTTCTTTAGTAAAGAAACTCAAAATAGGACATTCAACACTGAGGGATAAGAGACGTGGACAATAACCATAAAGCCATTTGTACAAGGCATAAAATTTCCTTGAGAAATGGCCAAAAACTGATGAGTGACTCTGCATGGAAATCAAAGACAACCATCACTTCCAGCAGCAAGTTCAAAATGCATATATTTGACCTTATTTTCCCTAGAATAGATATATAGTATTATGCACAGATCTTTAAATAAGAGAAAATGAACAGTAAGAACACAGCACACTTCAATGCAAAATTTCAGGAGCTTCCTGAGAGAGAAAGAACAGTATGAGAAAGCTGTTGGCCATGTCACCTTATGTACCATAAGACAGTGCTTGAATGATACAGTAAAAAGTGTATTTTAAGAGCTCTTTGCAACTGAGGAAAAGGACTTGGAATGGCGATTCCTATTCCTAGTCTGCCACCTTTCACTATGCTAACGTAAGAGAATGTTACCATCTCTATCTGTTCTTCAGTTTTCATTTTTTCATTAATTTAATAACCAGACTGTTTATCCTCAAAGGAATTTTGTGATGTCTATTTACTTCATATTTGTAAATGGGAGTTCAATATACACTTTTTACAACAGAGCTGGAAAAAACTATCTGGTTTCAAAGTCAAGAAGCCATATATTGATTGACTATACAGGAAAATCCTTGATTTATTTATAACTGAGAAACTTAAACTTTATCTAGAAACCCCCAAATTAAATCCTACCAAAAGATAGCACAAAATAGTTGGTTAAGCCACAGTCATTCAGATTTTTAAAATTGTTCATTTAGGCAAATAAGATATGGTCTTAACATGGGACTACTAATTCCCTGGGATAGAAAACTGTTCTAGGAATATACTGGAGTTTAAAAGGTAAAGAAAATGTGGAGACAATGGAGGTTTTTATTAATCATTAAGAAAGGAGGCCCCTGACAGCTGATCTTAATGCAATGGGAAAGGTTAAGTGATTAAAAATTCTGCTGGAAATCTCATCAGACCTTCTGATAGCAGGCTAGTAAATTTAACTGTGTGGTACCACGTACCACAGCAATCCTTTAGGACCTATCAAGAGTAGTGAAGACTTTTTTAATGCTTTATTTCTAACAGTTCATTGTCCCTGAGGCCGCATCATCTTTTCCCAGCATCGATGACACAGATGAGATTGTTAGTTCTAGACCTCCTGCCTAGAGCAGATAACAGTTGCAGGGTTCACTATACCAATATAACATATGCACCTCATCAGCACAGATCAGGTGAGCTGACTATATGCTCTCCTACTCTTTTTCTAGCTCCCTCTTTTATCACAAGCAAACAGGAGATGAGAGTAAAGAAGAAAAACAAATCACTAATAAAAGTGCACATTTTAGATGTCTATGAAAAACTCAATTGCATCTTGTTAGCACAGTGTAAAAATATTTGTTCTTCTGGTGCGGTGGCGGGATTTGAATAGCTCTGCAATTTGCTCTGTAGCACTTTCCATAATAAGCAAATGAAACAAACATTGTCCAGGTATTCGTTGTTCCTCAGAAAATCGAGTGAAAAACTGAAGTCATACTTTCCTCAACTAAAACAAAAAAGCCAGAGAGCGCAAATATAACCTCATTAAATAAGACAGCAAATCTAAGTGGCATACAAGGCTATTAAACAAACTAGATTGGTCCCTAATAATAAGAAACATATTTTACATCTGTTGAACAGTTCAGAGCTTTTAACAAGTAATAGGCATACTGCGCTGGAAAATAGTTGCTATTCTCCATCAGTATATCATTGTCAATGGCTGTGCTGTCTCAAAAGAAGCACTTATCTCATACACTTTATTGCTTGATAGCTTGCTGATTGCTTTTACAAAGCAATAAATTGATGGCCTGATTCAGCAGTGACATTAGGTTGTGTTCATTTTCTGTGATTGATGCTTTGAATTAGAACTCACATTCTCTTCTGTTTGGAAATATGAAATTCCAAACAGGCAAACCTGATGTCACAAATAAAATTACACAATGGATGTCAGACGAGTGAGATTTATACATTTAAATATCTAACTAGCTTTTCTCTTTATTAAAGTTTTCATAATTTATTGTTGAAGGGATTGTCTTTCAGTTAAAAGAATCCAGCCAAATAAGGAGAAAGGAAAAAAAATTAAAAGATGAGAGTAGAATTTCCATGCTATAATTTGCTGCAGTAATAGAAATGCATGTAAAGGTGAACAACAAGAACATATTAATTATTTAGCTCTCAATTAAATTAATTGAATTATTTAAACATTTTCCTGCAAGTTTTAAGGTAAAAAGAAATTTCATTATTTTTCACTGGCTAAAAAATTCATCTATCAACTATAGTAGCTTTTTTATTATACATCATTTTGAAATTATACTTAAAGTAATAAGGTAAAATAAAAAAAGCTGAAAGAAGGAAGGGTGACTGCTAGCTGTCTTTCATCATTTCTTCATGATAAATAAATTAAATAGGAAGCAGTGTGTTAAACTAAACTTAAAGATGGGACTAAAATTCTCCAAGAAGCTAAGAAGCTGTCTGATTTTACATTTAATGTCCTATCCTGCCTCCTAGGGCTTGTCAGCTTAAAAAATACAAACAAAAGAACTGCAAAGAAAAAAACAAACAAAAAACCCCAGACAAACCCCCAACCTGCTGACCATCACAGCTGTTTGGAAGCAGTTCTCCCGTTTAGATGCTAAACTTCAGAAAAAGAGCTGTCATATGGGGAGGAATTCCAGAGTAGCTGTGTTTTTACATATGCATCACCCAACTCACTTTGTGACAGATGCAGCTCCTTGACACCATGCATAAAATGCATCCCTGACTGCAATGCAACCCAACAGCTGACACAGGAGAAGGATGAAAACTCTACTTTGTAAAATCTGATGGTATTTTTATGTGTGCATTGAGTCTGCTGGATAAATATATATAAATTAACACCTTTAGCCCCAGTGGGTTCCTTGAATCTGACTGTGGCTTGAGCAAGGATGTTACACCTCAGTTTCCACATCTGTACCTTGAGGATGATATTATTTACTAACCTTCTTGGTGCTGAAGCTGTGCACATTCATTTGCTGCCTTTTATACTGGCCTTTTAAATTATACAGGCAACATTTAAGTGATAAATATTTATAGCAAAAGGCAAAGCATGATAGGCATCTGCTCACAGACTGATGTTCTTATCACTGAAAGGGCTATGAAATACAGTAGCTTTCACTTTTGGGTACAACATAATTCTTAAGCCATTCTTTTCAATAGGCTTTGTGCCAAAAATGCAGTGGGTAAGAACTACAAATGAGCTGTACTTTCCTGCAATACCACATTTATCTTTTAACTTTTTTTTTTACCCCCCCCCCCCCAGTTTGTAAATCCTAATACTAATAGAAGAAAACATTGCCATTTTGATTTTGTGAAACTTCATTTACATATCAAAACCATTCATAAGCATATCAACCTATTCTGGTATAGCTCAACTTCTCATTAATGTTGTTATGTCCTATCCTCTAGGGGTTTCAAAATACATATATATTTTCAAATTATTGCCAGTGTGCTTTACCCCACCACAGAAAAACAGTTCCCTCTAATTATACTATTTTTGTCGTTTTTTAATTTCTTTCCTTTGAAACTTTGAAAATACTTATACAGAGACTTTGAATACCCACTTTCATGACTTTTTACTATCCCTTTCCCAAGGAAAAAAAATATAACCTACACATTCTCATAAGGTCTATTAGGTGTCTTTTCATATAACCACACCAAACCACAGCGGAAGAGGCCCATGTTAGGTACAGCATTTATCATTGCTCTCAGGGTGCAGCCGCCCTGCAGGACAGGGAGCTGTGCTGCACCCCCCAGTCCCCATGCCCCAAAAATGCAATGCAAACACCTGCTGCAGCCCCGCAGCACATGTGTGTCCCCTCTAACAACCAGGACACAAGCACGGAGCGGGTGTCCCCTCCTTGTGCTGACATTAAAATGCTTTTATAGAGCTGGGGCCTATTGCTCCTTTCTTCTTCCTCATTTCTTTCCACTGCCCTGGCACAGTCTTTAACCTTGCTGTGTTTCACCTTGCACATGTGTGTGCAAAGTCTCCAGAGCAATGGATCATGTTCCAGGTGCCTATTATATCAGCTCAAGGGGATGATTTCACATTAAGCGAGTGCCACTGTTCTGCAGCAACATTAGGAAATCCACACTGATGCCCTTCCCAGAGAGGTCAGCCCTAGGGTGATCAGCAGACAGACTCCTAGCTTAAATTTAGAAATGGTTTGCATGTTTTAAACTTTCCTTGTTGGTTGATTTTTGCTACTAGTTAGCACACTTTTTCTCTAACGAATTTCATTATTCAGCTGTTAATATAATTATTTCCATTAGGTATGCTTCTAGTAGATTTAAAAGCAGGAAGTAAGAGAAACTTTGCATTTCAGCAATCAGACTCAACAATCATACAGTCATACAGGCAGAAGCTGCAAAAATCACTACGTGCCTTGGGACTGCAGAGAAAAAGGCTACAAGAGGTTGCAGCATTTTTGATTAATTGCCATAGAATAAAATAAAACCTGCCTCTAAACTCTGCATGGATCTTAACATATATCAGAACTTACAGGATAAATTTGGTTTGGGGATTAATTGTGAGATCATGTAATGATCAAAGGCTAACCAATAATGTAGACTGTTTCAAATGAAAAATAAACCATTTGGAGTAATCAATTAATCAAAATTAGTTCCTGATATCTAACAGTGGCACTGAAGTTTCCTTACAAGAATCAAATGAACCTTCTAGGACAGAATAAAAAAAGAAAAAAGAAAAAAAGAAAGTAAATAATAATAATAAAAAAGAAAAACCACAAAACACCTCACTTGCCAAAGAAAATGAGGAAAGAGTCTGTTGGGTTAAAAGGCATATGAATGAGAATATGCTGTAGATGCGTTCAGTAATTATGACTATATATACAAATGAATTTTTGTTTATTCATTTTTAATGACTATGTTAACCTAAGCAAGATGACCATGATGTCTTCATATTCACACAAAAAAATGCCTATACTTTAGACAAATACAGTAACATCAAAAAACTTTTTGGAAAGCCCTGTTAAGCCTTTTGGGCGACTTACATCCCCACAAAGCAGTGGTAAACAGAACAATGTTGGCAAAACTAGACAGGATGGGATATTGTCTGATAACTCTTCCAGGAATTGTTGAAGGAAGAAAGACTGGATCATTCACACGACACGAAAAATGTTAAAGAGACCAGGGGAAAAGACTATTTAATACATGCACATGTGCACACACAGACATAAAATGCTGAAGGACAATAACTGGTGGAAGATACGGCTTTGCTGCTGGTAATCAAAACCCCCTACCTGCACCTTAGAACTGGCTAAACTGGCAGGTTTCCTATTTGACCCTATCTGCTGACTACCGTAACTTTGTGGATCACAAGTAAAGACATATTGACCTAAAATCCCTGCAAATAAAGTAGCACTGAATGAGAAAGCTTATAAATGAGACAAGGACTTTGTCCTGTTCTCAACAGGACACAAAAGGTGAAGGCAGTCTAAATCTATCATTGAGAATTGGAAAATAAGACCTCCAATTGTCATGCTGCAAGAGGAGAAGGAGAATTTCATTACATTTCCATTCTTCTTACCAGCATGGGCATTACTAACCAGGAAATTATAATCAACATGTAGTCTGTTAATTCTTGGGTTATAATGTTTTCCAGAGCCACAAAGGACAGTAGAGTAATTATTGCCTCAGAGCAACAAAACACAATGCCGGCATGTCAAATGCTGTGCAGAACCCAGGTCCATATTGAAAGCTAGTATGCGACTTTGCACATATTTATTTTGTGCATAGAAAAATGTTAACTGTAATTTGACGTGAAATACATATACAAAAAAATAAAGACTTGAGAAGTTGTTAAAGGACTCTTTGTTGTCCTACATTTTAGTAACTCATTTAAAACTTATATCCCTTCTTGCTTAGGTATAGCTTAAAAAACTGTTAACTCTGCTTACTTAGAAATCAAGCCTGTTTTAGCTAACTAAATTAGAATATTTCACAAATGGGAACCTCTTATATGCAACTGCAAAATGAATATAATTTTACTGAAAAATACTCATGTATTTTAGTACTCATACGCTTTTTTGGTTAATACTTTTCCCCACGAGTTTAGCAGGAAGAGGGAGGTATACTACAACATCACAGTGAAGTCTAGATAACAAGATTCTAAAAGCCTTTTACATCTTTTACGTGGTAAATTATAGAGAGAGTGAACACAGAAGTGAAAAATGAATAAGCTTGGATTAATGACAGGCAAGACTACTTGATGCCTGCCCGGATTTCCTTGTGACTATCCTAAAAATACCCATAAAAAATCCAAACAAGCAAAAAGCCTACACAACCACATATACAAACACACACACACACAAAGATGGCCTAGACAAACTTTTGCATTTGTTTTGGGAGGTTGATCAAGTTCAAGGAATGCTGGTTTTTACTGAACTAAGTTTACATTGTTAACAAAAGAAACAATAAGCCAGTTAATATTCATTGTGAAAACTTTGGTATACCATTATGCAAGATTTTCAGAAAGCAGCTCTTTTTGGGGGGACATTTGCATTTCTACCTAAATAAGCTAGGTTTTGCAGTTTATTTTTTACAGCTGTTGGCTTATAGCTCGCATACCTTTTAGCATCCTTAAACTGGGATTTCTTATTGCCCAATATTTTTCACCCAGAATGCACCATTTCTAGAGACATTAATAATATCATAGGCAATCCATTTGAAATAAACTGTATGAAATATCATACTGTTTTTACCAGTTCAATGGAAAACTGATAGCCCTGATCATAAACACCACCTGGCTGCACTGAGGGAAGCAGCCACAAAATGGAAACCTAACAACATTAAACTTTGCAATTTTGTAAACTGTGGATACAAGGGCAAAAAAATTTCCCGAGTTGCATACTCATACGTCCCAAAAAAAAAAAGCAATAAGAAGTAGAAAGGTGCATTGTAGAACATACAAAATAGTTTATTTCAGTCCAATACTAACAGAAAACTAATGCTGAGATCCTTATGTTGGTCTTCCTAGAGTCAGATTAAAATCCAAAAGACTTGTAGCTTCATTTTATGTACCATTAAAGGAGGTTTTTTTATTTTTTCTCTGAACTCATCTGGTCATTGGGAAGGAAGATTGACTGAAACACAACTGGTTTACTTCTCTTCCCACCCTGTCCACCCCCCCCACCCCCGACCCTGAGGGGAAAAGGAGCAGAGAGAAATAAAACAAAATATATCCTTTTTCTGCACACAGTATAAAATTGAAATTAATCAATGAAAACTACTTAAGATGTGGAAAGTAACACTTTACCTATGAGCTTCTAAACCCCAGTTGTATTTAAGGCAACAATAATGATGTACTTTCCTGTTTGTCAGGAAAACTCTGAAATGAAATAAAAGGTTCTCCCCCCAAAAAACGTTTCCTTCAACTTACGAAGAAACACTCGGTAAGTAAAATTCATGATAGAATAAACTTGTCTTTATTTAGCAGTAAAGTTTACCATGTAAAGCAATAATGCATTTGTAAGATCCAAAGCCCTACCTCAGACACAGCTCTTGATGATGGATGTGTCCCTTGTTCCAACTCTATATCCTGTTTTTCAGTAAGTGTAATATCTCTGACTTCATGGATCTAAATGTTCTCAACTGATTAGATTAGTTAAATGCCAGTTCTCACTTTGGGATCTCAAAGCTGCAGTAGTAGCTATTAAGCTATTGATTGGAAAGTTGGGCTAAAATATCAAGGTTCACAAGCACTGAGAGTCCCTCTTCTACTCTTCTTCTTTTTTTTAAACCTTGAGAAATTTAAGGTATGGAGCTTTTCCTACATCTATAATTCTGACCCTTAATGCTACACAGAAAGAGAAATCAATTGAATAAATAAGGTAGATGAGGGGTTTCACCTGATTAAGTAGCACCATATATTTAACTGCTGCAAGTGGAGAACCATGCAGAACATGAAAGAAAATTTATTTCAGATTTGACTATAGAGTTAACTTAATGGATATGTTTTTGAAAGCTGTGGTTTTTTACTTAATTAGACAGGGAAAGGTAAACTGAATAGAGTTTCTGGATTATCTGATATACTGAAACAGACATCAGTATTATTGCTTTGTTTTTAACATTCTAACACTATTCTTAAACTTTATTCTTCTGCTATGTGCCATCAAAACATTGATCTTTCTAGTAACAAATATAAATTGTGCTGCCCCACACCTGCTAGTTGGGAAAAGTGACAGATTTTCTATTCTCTGCAGGTTCTTACACCAATGACAGCATCCATGCCCTTTCCAGAATTAAACATTTTTCTCCTCATTTAATTTCCAATCTAATATGAATTCTTAACATTCTTCACACACACTGAGAAGAAAGAAAATATGAATTTTAAGGTTCTCAGGGACATTTTTTGTTTTATTTTAATGAGCTATCCAGCTATATGTCCCTCTTACAGGAAAGGAAGTTGAAACATGCTTCATGTTTAGACTTGAAATGAGTGATCCTAATGATTCATTGAAAACAAAACCTCAACAGATGAAGTACAACTAATTATGCTACATAGGGAAGGCGAGGATCCCACGAAGTTTAAAATGTAATGTTTTCTGAAAAACTGTGACGACAGATGACCCTCACAGTCATAATGCAGAGAATGTAGTTAAGCTTAAGCTACGTATCTTTGGAAAGTTTGTTTATGTCAAACACCTGAAAGTGACTAATGATAACATATCTCTGTAGGACACATAAGAATGGTTAATGTCAGATATAAAATTTTATACATTATTTTGCCATCGTTTCTTAAGTCTGACCTGGGGAGACATCTAGGGGTGAGAGGTTTATTCTGTATTTGGTGTCCCTGCTGAGATTGCCAGCTGGGGAGCCAGCAGCTCTGGACAGCCTGACACCTACTCCTATCCCCCACCCCAAGACCCCAGAACGGCACACATCTTTAAGTGAAGCTTTTATTAACAAACCATTGTGCTTGGTCTCTAATCAAGAAGCCATTCCTACAAAAGGAAATATTACAGGTTCCATGAAATCGCATATAAAACAGTGGTGTTGTTATTGTTTATTTGTAATTGCAGTTTATTTGAAAATCTTGAAACTTTCCCATTTTTAGGTTTTTCATTTATAGTGGATTTTTGAATGAATTCCCATTTAACGTTCCCAGACTCCCAACACATTGCACACATTGCAACACGCTGCACACTCAAAAAATTATTTTTCAGTTATTCAGTCTGTATGTCCAGAATCAGTGGACTAAAGACAGCTCAAACTACTTAAGTTTTCCCGTATCTGAGATCACGCTATATTAGACCACGTCCAACAAGAAATTCAGGTAATAAATTTTTAGTTGTTTTATTTTATTCATTCTGCATTTAATGTTGAGAGGCTGAGGAGGTATCTGAATTGTAAAACTGTTTCTTGATACTGTTTTTTTTTTTTTAATTGGTGGGGTATCCAATTATTTTTAAAATACACATAAACTGCTACCCAGTAGCTTCCCCATGTTGTACTCCTCCAATAGAGAGTAAATGCAGAGCCTGCAGATCAGCAGGGAGAGTGGAGCAGGGAGTGAACGCAGGCTCTCTCACATTCTGTCCTTTCCCCATGTAACCAAGAGGGCTGGAAATGGTGGGCAGGCCAGCAAATCTTTCCTCCAAGCATCCTACACAACCCCTGTTCCTGTTTGATTTGGGATCAATAGAATAAAGCGGAACAGGGGCTCCCTTTGTGCTTACCCCAGTGCTCTCCAGGCAGCAACCTCTCGCATCTGAGGAAAGGGAGTAAGGGATCACGAGGATAATCTTCATCATATTAGAGGTCTTTTCTCTCCCAAAGGCCACTCCATAGGGAGGAGGGAGGAGTTCATTGGCTCCATCTTCTCTTACATTTATAATTCCTAGTTTAGGTCTTTTGACTTCTCTATGGTTGTGATTTGGAAATAACATTTTTAAGGTGAAATAAGTCTGATCAGTAAGGCGGAATATATGTGAGAAAAGAGTTTATCTTCCTACAGGGACCTAAATCCACCTGATATTTATTTTAATTCTCCCTCCAATTAAATGCAAAATGAAATAACATGAGTATTCAGCTCTTGGTAGTGATCTGCTGTTCGCTGGAACTTGCCGCCCATCTGGATGGAAAACCCTCAGTGACCGAGTTCCCATAACAAAGGGAAACCGAGGATTTTGATCTAATGCATAGGCCAAAGTCCTCTTTTCATATTCTGTGTTCTCTTCACAGCAAGGAGAGAGTGGGAGAATTAAATAGTTGTATAAATTGAGAAAGGTCAGCTCTGATCACAGGTCAGGGACCTGTTGCTCCTTAGACTGATATACAGAATGAAGTTATCACAACATTTCGTCACACACTAGATTAAAACTTTGAAAATCCAGGGGGGGAAGTGTAATTAAAAATCAGCGTGTGTATACATTTTTGTATACATAACACATAAAACATACTATGTTTATGGCACAACACCATTTTAAACCTTCCACTGTTCTTCATTCAGATTTAAGTTGCTTAGGATTAGCTTTAAATACAGCAAAATCAGGCAGTTGATAGAACTATCATTCCTCTTTCTGTTTTGCCTATATCATGGTGTTAAAAAAGAAAAAAAAAATAGGCTTCCACTGCTGCCCTCACACAGTGTGGGTAAGGAAAGGCAGGGAAATGTAGGGCAGCGACCTCTCCCTTCTTCTCTCCACAGGCAAGAGATAAAGCCTGCTCTGCAGGGTCATCCCAAAAGTTTTTGTCCCTTTTCCCTATCTTTCTCACTCCTTTCTGTGACAGGAATGAACCAGCCTCAGTCCTCATTCTTGGGACAGAAAAAATTTAATTCTGCCTGTGCTTCTGAGAGGCCTTGGGTCAGGTCCACTGAACCATCCCAGCTTCGAGAACAGACAAACAAACCACCCCTCACCTCACAAACAAAAATCCCCTATTCCCATACCAATGAAGGCACATAAAAGAAAGACGACTTTTGTTTCTGTATTCCTCCACTTCACTTCTATCTCCTTCTGCAGACTGCACACAGTGGTCAGGAGCCCATTATGACTGATAAACAATCAATGCCCAGGCAGCTCTTGCTCCAAGAGTTAATAGCCAACATACTCATTGGGTAGACTAATGTAAAGGTCTGTAACAGGCTCTGCCAGTGGAGGTGAATCTACAAGATCCCCAGCCATTTTAGCCATTAAAGTTACACAACCTCACCAAGTAAATGATTTCACCAGCAAAGGTATTCCTCTGAAAGGATAGGCTGTATCAATACTAGACTTTTTGAATTTTATTATTTCTTGGGGATTAAAGAAATAGAAAACAACAAACATGCTTATGGCTGAAATAGATAGGCTAGCAATAAGATCCAAGTGGACTTTCTCTCCTGAAATAACTTCATCATATATGACATAACATATTGGTTCTTACTCTACCTATCATCTCCAACCTCATGTGCCACCCTAAGCAGCTCACTTTGTCTTTCAATACCTCCTTTCTTCCATCCTCACCTTTAAACTCTGCATGCACCAATGATTTTTGATTAATTTATGTGGTGCCAAAAGTCTTAACTACTATCTCCCTGCATGGAAGATATGATACGAGTACAGTCTTATGAAGTCATGCGAGCTACAAAGCCAAGCCTTCAAAAGTCAAGAAAAAACTGCTACCAATATAATTGCCCAATGCCTTTAGCTTATGATCTTATAAACATATTTTGGTACAATACATGACCACACAATAGGCTTTCCAGAAGAGCCAACCTCTACCAAAAAACAGGATGATTAGCTCATAAAAGTATTTTTCTCTTAAATGAATAAAAAAAAATCTCTAATGTTTGCAGAATGAATACTTAACAAATATGCTCTACATACGCTAAATTTGCACTGCCTGATGTGATACATCCACTCCAGACCATGTGTAGTTCCAGCAGTTTCTCTGTGCACCTGCATCCAATCCTGCTTACAAGAAGCTTGGTGGTGCTAAATATTGGTTGATTCAAGAGTCAAGGTGAAGTAATAAATTCCATGAAAGCTTCTCTGACAATGACATATATAGTGTGCATGATGGGCTTGATTACAGATTACAGATTACAGTTTATATATTTTGTTTTAAAAAGTGCTCATCATCAGCAAGGAAAGCTGTCTGCTCGCTGTTTTGTTCTAGAGCAGTGGAGGTTGCAGAACTGCATGAAGGAAAGATGGAGCTGTCCCTGGAAGCCAATGAGCATGACCAGCTGGGGGAAACTTTCTGGACTGCAGGAGAGGGAGCCTACTGACAAACAAAGATGTAAAGTCTCCCTAAAAGAGTGGGGTGCAAAAACATAACCAACTGCATGGCACAGAAAGAAAAATGAAAGTAATTGGAAATCGCTAGACTGAGATCGGGACTTGAGGAAAGAACTCACCCTAGAAGAACACAAGAAGTAGGGGTTGGGGAAATTTTTTTTGTCAGACCTTTTAATGTCTCACCCAGCAAATCTGACTTCTCACTATTTCAAGAGTTTCCTTATTTCTTGTGCTGTAATAAGACAGAGCTTTAGTAATTGGAAAGCTATTAGCGGTTTTCAGCACTCTCACTTTAAGGAAAAGTTGCAGACGGTTCCACTTCAAGGATCTTGCCAAATTGGGGTCTTGTCACAACTCGTTAGTAAAAAAGTCAATGTCTCAGTGTGTGACGGCTGTGCTGAAAGTGCTGCTCAGGAATGAGGAGCATTATCTCTCTGTGTTAGTTGTACAGCTTGTATGTCACTACCTGAGCAGTTCACCATCTTTAACACATTATCTACAACTTCCTGAAGCGAGGTAGAGAATCACTATGATCTACTTCCTATTTCTACACGAGGAAAAAGAGAAATCCAAATCATGCACAGTCAGTAGGACATAAACCAGCTGATTCTACCACATATCAGGTTGCTTCTGTAAAGCCTGGATTTTCTCTCAAGTAGAGGTCAACAAATATTGTAAGGAATTTAGCTTTATTTTATGTCAACTAATCAGGACACGGGGAAGGAAGTTATCAGTGACCTCCAAATCAATGACTGTGGCTGGACAGTGGAGGCATGCTTCCTAAAATTATTCCTGGCATATATACTAACATAGGTGATATAACTACACTTTGGCAATAAGTACCACTGTGTTTTTTACTTTCTAAAAATGTAACCCCCTGCCTACTCAGGTGTGTATAATCTTCCTATTACATAGCTTATTTCTTTGTCTGCAGTTTCTTAGCAGGTTTGCTAGATTTCTGCTGAATATCCTTGATTAGAAACACTTGTCCTGTATTTCACCCTTCAAAGAGAATTGTAAAGTTATGGACAAGCACTATGGACAATCACCTATTAGGAAAGTCCAGGACATTTTTTCTTTCTACTACAAATCCAATGTTAAAGGTTCCCTTGGACGGTGATATTCCACTAGCATTATTAATTCTGCTTTCAGACTGAACACCTATTGTCAGGCATTACAAGGGTTGAACAAGTTTTGCCACAGAGGTAGTCTGACTTTTCAGTAAATTAAAAAGTCATTTCCATGATTGAAAATTCTGAGCGTGCCTGGGCAGAAGATAAAATGGAAAATTTCTAACTGTTGCTCTCTCCCCACATCCTTCTCATAACTTGAGAGTGTGACATCAGTCTTGAGTTCAGTTATAGTCAGAATATGCACAGATTTACAGTCTTCAGGTGGTTTATATTAATTAATATTTAGATAACCATACAGTTTATTAGGTCACACTGCAACAAAGGACATAGAATAAGAACTTTGAATTAAACTAAGACCTAGCACGTGAGGGACTTAAATCACATTATTATTTAATAATGCTTCATGTTTGAAATTTCATTCAGGACTTCGTATTTTTTTTATTTATGTATTTTTTATTTTTTTTTAAGTTATGCAAGATCCCAAAGCAAGACAGAAGACGCTATGAGAGCTGGGTTCCAGTCATGGGTTGCCAACAGCGAAAGTCACTACAAAGATTAATGAAAACAAGACATGTTATCCTAGAAGATGCTGTAGCCTTTCAAATTCTCTTTAGAGAGAGAAGATCTTGATATAGCTCCATGGTAATTGTAGGCAAAGTCAACTTGGCCTATTTAACTGCAGTTAAACATTCTCAGGGCAAAAACCCCACAGCTCTGTATTAGACTTTGGCAGAACATTCATTACAGCTAATTGTTATACACTTCAGGAATCTAATTTTACAGTGAGGTGGCAGAGAGATTGCATGTTTTTTGAGGGTTTCCTCAAATTTTTAGAATTTGTGCTTAACAGCTTTTACCTAGGCAGTAGGATCAGTTGACTTGATTTGCTTGTCAGGTACATGTTTTATTAACCACTTCAAGTGGTAGGGGAGCTCAAATTAATCCTTTGAGAGCAGGAAGGGTAGCCCAGCTGAGACATATACTAAAGCAATGTGCTTCTCCTACCAAGAAATTCTTGTAGCCATCAAAGAGGCAAACTTAAAAAAATAGAATGGCAATGTCATCCTTCAGCATTAAGCAGACTTTGTGGAGATGTCAATCTGTAAGCCTCACCAATAGTTCATAAGCAAAATGTATATATCCACAAGATGGAAGTCTGTAATTTCACAAAGATTTCAAGGTAAAGTTGAGGTCACAAATTTTAGTGCCTTGGATTTCTTTTTGAAAGTTCCCTTTTGAAAGGAAGTTTGTCTATATTCACATGTTCACATACAGTAAAAGAAGCAGCATCTTTTATTTTAAAATTTAATTTAATAAAAACCTCAATTTTTCTTTTTAATTGTCTGAAGGTGACACAATCTCTGGTTTGGCTGCATGACAGACAGCAGGAGCCCTAGCAGCAGGATCAGTTTCTGCTTTTAGTGCTGGCCTTCAAGGAATGGCTTCTGATGCTATTTCATGTGGTGACTGACAGGTCTTATATCAGGCTGTTCCAAAGTCTAATGACATGGAATAAAAAAAAAGCATGTTGAGCAGTCAGTCATGACATATGGCCTTAATGTTCCTCAGTTTTGGGATCTTTGTTTGGGTGATTTGGATACTACTCTAGGCAAGCCAGAAAATTACAGATTTTAGAGCTTGGACCTCCACTCTGAGAATGAAGAGATCACAAACTACACAAGAAGTAAAGCAAAGCAAAGCGAAAAGATACCTCTGATTGTTCTTCCAGATAAGAGCTTGAAAATGAACGAAGTAACTAATAGAGTGACATTTGCTCCCACTCTCCTAAGGTATCCAACAGGTGAAATAAAAGCGCAGGTTAGATTCAAACATGAAACAGCCTGATCCCACAGCCCCTGTGGCCTAAGGTGGTCCCCCATTATCCTACAAGCAACTAAGCAGCAGTCATGGCCTTGTCTACTTTGACTAAACTGAAATGCTAAGGCATGTTGAGAAACTTGATATAAAGCAATCATTTTGGGGCATGTAAGTTAACACCTGCTGAGATAAGTGAGCTTGTTCTAATTTCTCAGAGCTTAATGTCAGTCTGCAGGTATAAGGAGCAATCACTTCACTTGCATTGAGCAAAAGACTACCTCTCCCTCACTCCTGAAAAATAAAACTAATTGTAAAGAGAAGATACCAATTGCATCAGACAATTGTGAGGACATAAGGCAGCTCTAGTTAAATCCTGACTGGTGGGAATTGCTGATGTGATTAAAAAATACTAGCATTATGAAAACAGACAGGCTTAACTTGACCATCAGCTACTGAAACCATGTCAACTATAGCAAGGCATAAGACACATTTCATCATAACTTCTAAACCATCCCTGTTTAATAACAGCCTTTTGCTTTTAAACTAAGCAGTTGTACCTTTACCATTTTTTATGGTAGAAGACAAATTCTGTTGTTAGAATTTTGCCATATATGCTCTGAATGATCAAATTTAAAATGCTTCATAAGCATACTCATTAATACATTAGAGCAACTTAAGAGATGGATAGTAAAAAACTGCAAAGTTTGCAAGAAGGAGAGGAAAAATAATAGTATTTCTGGTGTCTCAGCCACTGATTTTTAGGTATTTTATGAAAGCCAAAAATTTGCTGTCTGATTTTCACCCATATATTCAGGTGATTTCATCTGCCAAATTGACTACAACTGCTGAAATCACAAAGACAGACACAAATTTTGGAAATTACAAGAGGACTAATGTGGTAATTTTGTTATTTATAATTATGTGACATAATGAACTACTGTAAATAATGTACAACTATTGAATATTGTACAAAAATATCTTCGACATTGAAATCAAATAAAATAAGCTCAACAAGGCTGTTCAGAGCAAATGTGTTACAGATACATTATTTACAGCTGTCATGAACTCAATGGATGCTACCTGATCTCCTTTTAATGTGCCAGCCTTTCTAAACAACTTTATGAGCAAGAGAATATTTCTTTGAACATTTTTCGCATATATACATATATATACACATACATATATATTTAATAAATATTTAATAAATATATATTTTTAAAAAACACATAAATAGGAGTTAAAGCACCTTGGGTCTCCAGTCATTAGGTATTACTTTACTTCCCAGCTAGAGAGCTAAGGTAGCCCTGGATTATTTCCTAATGAATAGAGCTCTTTTTAAGAAATACTGTTGCAATCTAAAGCAGCATAAACTAAAGCTCTTTTTTTCCACTTTGGAGAATAACAGACCCTAAAGCATGGCCTCTGCCAGGTAATTTAGCACAGTACCAGTTGTATTAATATTTCCATTCTATTTATCTAAATCATCTATGCACTGAAATAATTCATGGTGTCATTGTACCAGTTCTTGCTAAACAATAATTACTGAAACTGACACAAAATAGTTGATTTGTGGGTGGACTTAGTCTTTAAATGGATCTTGTTAATGGAAAAGACTCTTGATTCATGAGTGTAGTTTAATGCAAAGCAATTTTATGCTATGGTAAATTACCATCAAAACATAAAAAGAAATGAAGCCACGTTGTGCCCCAAATTAATCAAAACTATCTTGAAAGCTTCTTGATTTGCAATTTAAAATACCAATTGACAGAAATAAAAACTTAATATAAAACACAAAGCTAAGGTTTCTGAATATTTGGCAGGTAAATACTGATAGAATGTATTTTATGGGGAATTAAAACTGAAGATAAAAACTAAATATTTTATAAGAGCTCTTGAGTGGTGAATGTTCCCCTCCACAGACACCAAATTTACCCTTGATTTCTTCTCAGTAGTTGTACCAGTACTTGAAAAACAGTTTGCAGTTAACAGAAATGCCTATCAGCTTACACGACTAGTGGTCCCAATGCATTCACCTCCTGCAGAACTGGAAATCCTCATTTCATTGTGCAGTCGTTTCTCTGCTCCATTTCATAGCAGATTTTCAATCACAGCTAGAAGGTCCATTCTTTGAAGTAATATACAGTATCATTACCTCTTATCTCACACTTAGACAATAACAGACATCTTAATGAAGCCTGTGGAAATACTGACATGTAAAATGATAAAATATCTGTTTAACTTTTCATAGAATTTATTCGGTAAAGGAAATCAGTATTACACCATAATATTCCTGATAAAAATATTTTTTTGCCTGTTTCACTGTCATATCATTTTATGGATTGGCTGAGAACTGTAATTTCCAGAAAACTTCCCTGTACCCAGGGATGCTCAGTGTCAGGTTCACCATTGTGCACACCTCCAGAGCCAGTGAAAGATAGGAAGAAACCCCCAGGTTGTGTCTAAACATAGGGATTAGGAGCTGGGGACTCCAGATCAGGCCCAGGTCTTGACCTCCTTTCCACACCTCCTGAATGGCTTGGTTTCCAAAGAAAGGAAGCCCGAGAGAAAGAGCAGGGCAAGAGCTGAGGAGTATTTCAGCAAGCTCCTAGCCTGGCTAACTAGGGAGATCCTGGCTCCTGAGGGTGCTGTCATGCTTATCGGAGGGTAGCATTGGGGCAGGGAGAGCCCCATATGAAGCCAGGGCTCTACCGCCCAAACCAGGCTGGTGAAACCAGGAACCCCCAGCTGCAGCACAAGCTCTGAGAGCTCTCAGGATCTCTGACTGGTGACTGGAGGCAAGGCAACTCAAGGACCTTCCCTGAGTTGGGGCAGTTCGCTGATCCCTTTGGCATTGGGAAAAACCAACAGGACAACTTTGCAGAACATTTTACCAATACAAATTTTCTTTCGATGCAAGATTTTTATTTATTTTTTAATAAATAAATCTATATTCCATTCTAAACTAGAACAATTATTTTTCAAATATCAATGTTTTCTTTGGAAAAGAAAGTAAGTTTCATTCATTTCTACTCAGAGCTGAAACCATGCCAATCAAACTATAGTTTGCATGTACAAAAATGAGGGTTTGTCCACCTTAACAATTGTTAATCTCTTATCTCTCTTTTTTTCCAGCACAGTCCACTTCTTCAAGGGTAATTATTGACTTGTGGATCACTCAGATACAACCATGATCGATACGATAGCAAAGACCATAAGATAATTAATTCAGCCTGATATCAGAACAGGATTTACAGGAAATAAAGCACTTGGCCACATTTTGAACTATGATGATACAATTCTTACAGCTTCCTACCAAGTGGGCATCAGGCAAATTTTGTGTAATGAATGAGGAAGGACTCCTGTCAGAGAGAAAAGTATTATTATATGATCATACAGTCAGTAAAAGCAATAATTCAAGCAGAATCTAAAGTACAGTTCTATGCATTACTCAAGCCTCTTTCATCACTTGGTTACTGCTTTGCAAACTTAGCATGTTTCTCTTCATATAGCTTAATCATGAAAGAGTGTTCTAGTTGAGGCCCATCTCTACACCACTCCAATTAGCCTGAGACTTGAAACCCCCATTTTAAATATTGGTAATCTTTATTCCTGCTGAGAAAAAGTTCATATCCAGACTTGAACTCTATAATTGAAATCTGTTTACTTCTATCTCATGTGTATAAACAGAGATATAGCTTTTGTCTTTTCTTCCCATGAAAACTTGAGTAGGAAAACCTGATTTAATGTGGTACCCAGCTAATATGTATCGTGCTAAGGAAGATTTTGCAATGCATTTTGCATTCAGTAAACAGGCACAGACTGAGTGTAATAGAGTTCAAAGTGTCATATGAAGTCAAATCCTGACTGAGGAGCTAAGTGTAAAAGAGCAGTCCATTTTAGAATTAATATATTACTGGTCTTTTTCTTTTTTTCCAGAAAAGACATACTCAATTTGTTTCTGCTGATTTATTACCAAAACAAAAATGGTGTCTCTCCATTTAGTGATTAGTCATTTAGTGATGGCTCATGAGCAAATGTAAAAAGTGTCTGTAACCTGAGGGGAGAAGGAAGACCTCTAGGCCATGATCTTAATTGATCTTTACTGTAGGTTCTTTCACCTTCTGCTACAAAATTAGCTTTCAAGTAACTACTGGCACATCTAGAAAATTAAACTACAGTACAGTAGGACTTCTTCACTGAAAAGGAAATTTCATCTTCGGATTCTTCACTTGTGGTCACTTATGGTACAAACAATCACGTTAGAAGTCATGCATGACATCAAAGGGCCCACCACCTTTGAAGAGAGCACTGAAGCCAGTTAATACTTTTAACAAATCACTTATGCAGTACTTTAATTTCAAAGTACTGTACAAATCCTTCTAGCAAATGAGCACAGCTTCATGTGTGTGTGCAGTCTTCTGGCTAGCTTAAAGCAAACTGTATACTTGACCTTTACTTCAAAGGAAAGTTAAAGGGCTGCATAGAGATGCTGCTCCCAGAAGGTTTAAGCAGGGTACCAGCAGCTGTCTTCCAGTGGCTTTTTTTATTCAATGTATAGCCTCCGCACTTTTAGTGTTAACACTTGAAACATTAACTTTATGGATCACAAATATGGAATTTAAGAGTGCTTCATCCTGTTTAAGCCATCAGCTTTTACAGCACACATGGCGTAACGTACACCACCTGGCAGGGGTGTAACTGCAACAGCCCAAAACTCCCCTCTGCAGCGGCTGCTGGAGAGTCTGGGTGCTGCAGCTGCCCCCCTGCTAGCCTGTGCTGCGACAAGCTTTTGGTGGGCAGTGATTAGTTTAAAACTAACTTGTATATGCTTACATATTGAGGATTTGCAGGCTTATGTCTATATGTTTATATGTATAAATATTTCTAGTGTTGCTATCTAGATGCTTTATCTGGATATCACTTGATAGGCCCTTCAGAAACTGCCAGCTGGGGCTACTGGAAGTCCAGGCAATAAAGGCAGGGACAGGGAAAGGATGGGAAGAACCATATCTCTGTAAGGACAGATTAAGTTGAAAGAAAAAGTATTACTCCACACCAGCTCTTCGTTAGTTGTCTTTAATATTAGAAATTATGGGATATAGCATAGGAAAAACTAAATCCTTAGCCAAGGTAGATGTATATTTACCACAGAACTACATGGTATGATCAATATTTAAAAGATGAAAAGGTTGCTTTTAGAGAATATGCTGGTTTTGGCTGGGATAAAGTTAATTTTCTTTATAGTAGCTAGTATGGGGCTACGTTTTGGATTTGTGCTGAAAACAGTGTTGATAATACAGAGATGTTTTAGTTGTTGCTAAGTAATGCTTATACTAAATGAAGGACTTTTCAGCTTCCGATGCTCTGCCAGGTGCACAAGAAGTTGCGGGGGATACAGCAGGGACAGCTGAACCACAGGTAATAGGACCAATTTAGCAAAACAGAAGTTTATGCTTATGTTTGTTACACTTTGCTATATTTACTGGTTGGCAATCTAACAACTCTTTTTGGTGTTGCTGTACTGGTTTTGGCTGGAGTAGAGTTAATTTTCTTCATAGTAGCTAGTATGGGGTTATGTTTGGGTTTTATGCTGGAAACAGTATTGATAATACAGGGGTGTTTTTGTTATTGCTGGGTAGTGCTTACACAGAGTCAAGGCCTTTTCTGCTTCTCACCCCACCCCACCAGCGAGTAGGCTGGGGGTGCACAAGAAGCTGGGAGGGGACACAGCTGGGACAGCTGACCCCAACTGACCAAAGGGCTATCCCATACCATATGGCGTCATGCTCAGCATATAAACCTGGGGGAAGAAGAAGGAAAGGGGGACATTCGGAGTGATGGTGTTTGTCTTCCCAAGTAACCGTTAAGCGTGATGGAGCCCTGCTTTCCTGGAGATGGCTGAACACCTGCCTGCCCATGGGAAGTAGTGAATGAATTCCTTGTTTTGCTTTGCTTGCGTGCGCAGTTTTTTCTTTACTTATTAAACTGTCTTTATCTCAACCCATGAGTTTTCTCACTTGTATTCTTTTGATTCTCTCCCTCAGCCCACCGGGGGGGAGTGAGCAAGCAGCTGTGTCGTGCTTAGTTGCCAACTGGGGTTAAACCATGACAGTTGCATAAAAGAAATAAATAAAAAGCAGGTAGCTCAATATGGAACACCCAAAGTCTGCACATTTTGCTCCAACCACTAAGAAATAAAAGAGAGAGATTCTTCTATTTCCATCCAATATTTATAACAACTGTTATCTGTCCTCATACCATACATGTAGGCACACACACACAATTAGGTAGAAGAGAATTTTATACAATATTGATTCTAAAAGTGAATGTATTCCTGTAATCAGTGGTAAAAAAGTGGTACTGGAAAACCCTCATTGTCTCCCTCTGTTGCAGAACCCTGCATCAACAGATATTTAGTGAAGGGAGTTAAATCAGCAACAACAACTTTTCTGAAAAAGCATCTGGGGATGGCACGTAGCCATGAAAATGCCTGCTTTGCAAGTGAAATGTGGCATTCATGCATAGTGATAGTTTTCAGTTTTCACTCACTTTTCCATTAAAAAAATGGATACTGTAACTACTCAGTCAGAGGACAGAAACTTAAGTATTTGGCCATGTCTATCAATCACATACCACCAATAGAAGAAATACAGCAAAAAGGTGAACACTTTGCAAACAGACACTTAAGCATACAAATTATTCAGTGGATGCTTAACTATGATACTTATAGAAACCATCTTACAAAAGATTCATGCACGTGGAAATGGAGGCTAAATTAATCTGACAAAATTTTCACTGTTGCAGAACAATGCAATTTAAAAGCTCCAGCACCTTGCCAAAGAAAATTCACCTTTTCAAATTCAGTCTGTACTAAAAGACATCTTATAAAAGAAAGACTGTAGACTACTGAAGACAATAGGTCAGAGTATTGAATACAATAGGCCAAATTTTATCTCCAGTGTCATCCTATCTGAGTTACACCTGAGATTAATTTACTCTGCTGTCTGTAGGACAGCACTAGAATGAATACATCAACCCTTTAAACCTGAAGTGTCACTTTTGTGCCATATTCGCTCCCTAGGGCTATGGCTTGCTTAAATCAAGAGTGATGGGTTAAGTTTACTAGTGGGTATTTTAAGCAACAGACACCTGACAAAGAATTTATTGCACAGGAATAATTTGCTTTCTTAATAGTAATATTTTGAGAACAGCAGCAGCTTTGCTTGCATATATCTGGACCTGTGTATAAAAGCACTGTTATATCTCCCAAAACAGCAAAGAACTTAAAGATCAATAATGTGACGGTTCTTTGGTACATCTTCCGTCTGCGTACAGCAACTCACAGTTACACAAAAGGTTAAAACATAGGATGCTTAAAACACATGGTCAAAGATCAAAAGAAGTTATGGATTCTTTCCTCTTGCATCAGATGGATTCAGAATTTAACTGCTGACGTCCATGGGCTGTCTTGACAAATGGTACATGATGTTTTGAAAGGAGATTAAAAGCTATTCTTCCACTGTATGTTAGTATTACCCACAATATTGATATTAAGCAAGCAACATAGTTCCATCCTTTATTGAATAGTATCTCTCATGACTGTTACTGCCACCTAAAATCCAACTAAGCTCAAATATATATATATATGTATGTGTTAAACATATATTTATGTTTTTCTCTAGTGGAAAAGATCTCAGTATATGGATTCCATGGTGGCCATGAACACTAGGCACTATCAAAAGGTTAAAAACTGAAATTATATTTGCCAAATTATAATTGTCTCTCTCCTATCTGTTCATCTGCAACAGATGCAGTCTGGATCTGTAGAGAAATGTTATTCCCTTTTTTTTAAAATTAAAAACTTTACGAAAACAAATGTTTTGCCTCACATTAAGATTCTAGAGGATGTCTCAAGAGAACTTTAAGACTATTTTATGACGATTTGAAGTGAAAAAAAGGCTGTCTATTTCTAAGCTATATATTTTCTTGGTCTGTCCAAAATAAAATTAGTGTTGAAAATAAAACCATGTTGCTCTCAGAAGTCTGTCGAAGTGTTATAACATGCTCTATGCAAATTAAAGTCTATAATCTAGAAAAAATATTAAAGAATGTTTAGACTTTAGTAGAATCTAAAAAAGAGGGGTTTGGTGAGTAGTAAGGGAGTTTTAGCAAGTGTTTATGGAAGTAAAGCAAGTAAAGCAAGTGTGCTTATGCTTTAAGGAGAGTACAAGTGAAGCCACTCTTAAGTGAATTTGTTAAGTGTTTCCTGATGCATAAAAATTACTGTTATGACATCACTCCCTATTTAATCTTCTTGGTAATGTTCAGCAGTCATAGTCATCACATCAAGTTTGTGTTGATTACAAGCATTACGATACAAGAAATTAGGAGGGTTTTAATGCCTACTCCAAAATTAAGAGACAAAATCCATGTCTGTATTAGTAAGGACATTATTATTATTATTAAGCCAAAACATAGCAGATTTATTGGCTTAAATCAAAATATTGTGAAAGAGAAAAGTTAAACAAAGAGATGAGGAAAAACGTCTCTGAGGAGACCATTGTGAGCATGTTCTTCACTGGACACTAAGACGGAAGGAGTTCAAAAGGGGCCTGCTTCACACAGCAGCTGAGTTTCAGCCAGCATTGCTCAGTGGAAGTTTCTTTCCACAAAAAAAAGGTTTCAGCTGCATCTTGTGAATGCTTCTTAAAAGTGCACACTTAAATATCTACTTATTCCAAGTAAAAATTACAGTTACATTGAATAACAGCATAATACATTTTAAATACTAGTAAACAACTTAATAAACAATGTTCACTTCAACTGTTTCAAGGTCACGAAGACCTTCAATTTCAAATTGCTGCTGTATGATGCTGCTGTAAAAGGACTGCACTGAGATTCTCCACAGCACTGTCTGTGGGCTATGTGGTTTGGAAATGAGTATTATTGTGCTCCTGAACAAATGTATTTACAACAAACCCTTTGAGTTTTTCCACGCTTTATATTAAAATCTGTGTCCTATACCCATTGGTGATGTTTGCTCCAAATACATGAGGGATGCAACCTTTTGCATCCCTCTTCAAGAGTCCCTGTGTCGTGGATACCTATAAATCTGTAAGTTTTGTTATATCAACCACAGGTCAGAATGGTGCTCATCAGTCAAGTCAGTACCAAGAACCCCACAGAGCCCCTGTGTCTCAGTACAGGCTTTCATACAAAGAATAGCCTACATTTTTTTCTTCACTGAGACGTGGTTTTGCTTGGCAATTATAAGTTGTAATTGCTTGCTTGTGGTCCTCTTTCTAAATAAACAGATCGGATTAATTACTCTTACGTCTTTTACATACCTTCTACTTTTTTGTCAGCTCAGCATAACTAATAATACCATTTTATAGTATCATGTCAGAAAGCGCTATCTGCACAATCTCAATAAAAATGCACTGTCTTAATATCCCATTAACAATTTTGTTTTATGACCTGTCAGTCAGCCAGCTTTTAATCCACTGATTATGTGCCAGGTTGATTTGGAATCAATCAGCTTCCTTAAACAAAATACATTGTAGCACAAGGTCAATTGCTCATATAAATCTAAGGCTAATACATCAATATTACTTTTGTCAAGCAAAATAACCACCTAAAAAACCAGCATCGAGGTAGTTTGAAAGACTATATTTTTCATAAATCCTTGATGGTTGGTATTCATAACGCCAACCTCCTTAGTATCTAATTTAGCATCCAATATTATTTTCTTTTGTATTGCTATGAAAGAATTGTAAGTACCAAGATTATGGAGATTATCTTTAGGAAGTACTGGTTACCACCTTGCTGCATATTATTTGAGCCTGCATTATAGAACACATCTATCTTAAGTCTTGACTACTAAACACCCTTCAGAAGTAATTTCAAAGTTTGAAGTGTTTCCTCATCATAAGATTACATAGTCTTCTTTTTATCTAAATGAGGAGAAAATTATTTTTCAGAAACTTCTGATTTTTGATATGATTATTAGAGATTTCATCTTTTTTATATAATAATGGTCAATACTGTTTTTAAGGCTCCTTTCATCCCATTGACTTAAGGTAATAAAAAATCATATGCATGCTAAAAATGTTAAAAGAAAATTGAAAGTTTACTTTAGATATTCACGTGAAAGCTCAGCTGTATTGATTATTGAAAGTTAGTAAATTTCTAACATGATAATCTGACTCAAATCTCATGTGTCTACTGCCTTTCTATCAGTTACTTCATAAGTAATTCCAGTAGAATGAAATGTGATTAATTTGTCATCTGACCCCAAAAAAACAATTAAGACTTTAAACTAATAATCCTTCCCTAGATTTTGATCAAAATACATTATGTTCTTCACATAAATGCAAAAAAGATTCAGTTACTGTGTTTACTAGTCTCAGAAATATTAGAAGTATAGTTTTTCTTTCTGCAATTCCTGGAGACCAATCTTAACCAGATATTTCCCAGTATGGAAATTTTTTTGCGCAAACAGACATCTAAACCTCTTGGTTAACTTGAGTGAAGAAAGGGAAATGTGCACACATTGTGCTATTTCAGTGTTATTTCAGCTTTCAGAACTCAGTGATAGATCACTGAAAAATAGATGCCAAAGCTATTTTTATTTTTCATCCAGTTTCTCAAGCCCTGAAATGTGCTTAGATTACAAGTCTTTTGGGGCATGAATCATATTTTCAATCTTGTGTATGCTCAGTGCCGTTGTGCATAGGAGGCACAATTATTAGTAACACCGAATATTCTGAACATTTGAGTAAACTAATTTATCAATAACCACGAGTTTACTCTGCCAGGTTTTTTAAGAGAACAGACATTAATAAGGACTCTTAAAATTATGTTTCAAGTTTAATTCATACTTTTTAAAACATAAAAGAAATTTTCATGGCCTTGATAATAACTATTATTATGGTATTAATACTATATTAATTTCTAAAAACATAAAGACCAGACTTAGCAACCCTTATTTATATGAATATTGCCAGAGTTTTATGAGGTAGTATGGAGCTACACTTGTGTCTTGTGTCAGTCAGGTCTACCACAATAAGGCAAGCTTTATAGGCTTAATCACCAGAATCATCCTTATTCTATTTTATATTGCAAATGTTGTTCCTATACTTATGTTTCCAACTTTTGCTTTTCAAAGGAGCACTCACATACAGCATCCTTTGGGGTACTTTTAAAGACTAGTCTAGCATGATTCACTTATTGGCATGAAAACAACAGTTTAATTCCTTTGAATCCTTTAATTTACTGTCTAATTCTATAGTCCAAATAGATGCTGTTGCCGAGCAACAACATACCTTAAGCAGCAGAAAGATATTGTAAGATATAGTTTCCTGCAAATCTTCTTTTATTGAAATAACCTAAGATGTTTATTACAAGCCTTATTTTTAATAGTTAATGGGTTTTGTGGACACTGGGCATAATGCCTGCTATAAAACTAAGCCTAGATTTGCATACACAATAGTATAATAAAATCTGGACCTGCTAGCCCATAGTGATTTTCTAGGGATAATAATTTCAGCATTAACAATTTTAACTGTGCAGAAAAAATTACACAGTACCAAACAAAGCCTCCAAAGTATTCACAGAGCAGGTGTAATGAGGTCCATTTACAGGAAAAACGTCAGTAATTTCTTTTTTCTTTTCTGAGAAAAACAACTGTGCTTTAATAGACAAGTGCACTTTCCTAGAATAAAATTACTTTTAAAAATTAAACTGGGAAGAACAGTGAAAAAAGGAATATTTGAAAAAGAAGAAAAAGGATGGGATGGAAAGTCTTTGGTATATGGGGTAATAATGCCCCTCAGATCACTATTCTTTCTAGGTATTGATATGGATGAAAATGATGAGAAGCCAAATGACAAGATTAATAAAAGCAACCTAAAGCATCATTATGACAAGCTTAAAGGAAAAATGTTCACCCTCAGCAAAGTTTGCTTCAAATTGTTATTGCTCAAGCTAGTGAGCATCATGTCAATAACTTGAACAAGCAAATAAATAAACCCAACAAGATCTCTGCAACTTTATCCACAAGCTGAAGTAAGACCACCTGAGGTCGTTGGCCTGGTCCCATAATTCATCAGAGAACAGACTAGCTAGGGCTACCTTCTTCCATACTACATTGCAGCAAATAGGTGAATGCATGCGATACAGAGGAGTATAAATGTTTCAAAGTATATACCAAAACAAACAAACAAACAAAAAACCCCACCCTCCCCCCCCCCAAATACCGAAAAGCCAAAAGATTTTCCATAGTATTCAATAACTAAGTTTTGCACTGTAAAAATCTTCTTCTGGCCTGTGTTAAAGATTGAGAAATACAGATCACTTACAGCAACAAATTTTGCCAGCATGGCAAGCCTCAGGATCCAATCTCCCTTCATTTTCCAGATGATATAAACACAGCAAGAATAAGAAAGAATAATAATAAAGTGCAGAAATGGTAGTTTAATATAAACATTTCCTGACTTTTCTCTCAAAATTAAAAAAACCTTTTCATACATAAAACAGCAAAGTGATAAATGTAAGAAAGGAATTCTGTATAACCTTGTGTAATGCAAGTGTATCTGTAAATATCCTTAAAAACATGTTTCTGTAAGTAGTTAGGTTATTTTTATAAAAAACCTACTATCTAGTCTTTTGCACAAAAAGCATTGCTATTTCAAAGCCATTTGGAATGCTTTTATTATGTAAATTAAATGAGGTCGATAATTGTCAACAACACGTAATGCCAGATTACAATATCCATATTGCCTTGTATATTTATTAAAATATAATGCATTTTCCAGTCTTCTGTATTGCCCCAAGAAGCATGCCAGCCATTCATTAAATTACAGACTGCAATCTTTGGGGAGAGACCATTGCTTTATTAAGGACAAGATTTAGTGAAACAGTGTAATTTACATATCAAACTCATCGCCATTATACCACATAATCTAAATCTCTTGTAGGACTACTTGATGGTTCCACAATTAAAAGCTTGTTAGTCACATCATTCCCCTCCTGGTTTTAATCATAACTCACATGGTGTGGTACAAGTTACCTTAGACATTTTACAAGGCTGGGGAGTACAAAACTGGGGGGAGGAAGAAGAAGAAGAGAGGTTGACTCTGCCTGTCAGGAAACAATCCCCACTATAAGTAGCATAGCACTGATCATGCTGTGTTGGACAGACAGAAGCATTATGAAACAGAAATAGTACACATCTATTCTCTCACCCACACATCTCTCCTCAACTAAAATGGCAGGATAATAGTATCTTGTGTTTTCACATGTTTTTGCAGCTACCTACTTAGATGTGCAGGAGGTATGGTGTGCAGATGTCCGTGCTTTGTTCATACATCAGTAACAACCCCCACTTCAAAGTCAGTGTGTTTACCACATCTGTCAAAACCAGAAAAAGTGTACTACGTAGACACAGAGAAACATAGGCTGGAGAAAAGAGTTTTCCTTATAGCACAGCATGCTTCTGGAATCATCTGGGCTTGTATGGATTTACGTTACCTTAGACAGTCTTTGTGTACTGCCACATGTGGTCCAGGCTACAGGGAACAATTCTCATCCCAAATCATATCAGAAGTGTGAAAGAATCCCATTAACATCAGCTCTGTATTTCTGCCTCTGGATTGCTTCAATTAAGCCAATTACTTTAGACCTAACCTATAATCAGATGGTAAGATTTGTCCTTTGAAAGAGAAGTTATCAGGAGGAAGCGCACACCCCTTAGAGCAGACTGAGATTGCAGGATATGTCAGATAAGAGGGTAAGCATGAGTCATTTTTTTTCTTCTCTTCTTATCCCTTCATTTTGACACTGTATTAAATCCTGCTGGCAATCCCTCTGCAACATTTTCCAAATCCACTCATACCGCTCTCTTCCCAAAGAAAAAGAGAAACTTTTGACCTTGACCTTGATTTCTGAAAGTCTGCCTTCCAAATATAAAACTGATCAACTTTACCTAGTGTGTCACTTTTTCCATGTGGCCAGCCTGAAGACTTCATTAAATCTCTTTTGTATACTTTAGCAGCACCAGACTGAGGAGGTTTCATTTTCAAAGTTGGGTTACTATATTCTCTACCTTGGTGAAAAAACAGGTCCACCTTCCACTCACAGGGAAACAACTAGATGAATAGGCTTCTTGCAGAAAAAAATATTTTATATATGTGTGTGTGTGTGTCTGTGTGTCTGTGTGTCTGTGTGTGTCTGTGTGAAGCCATTCAGAACAGTATGTAGCACTTTTCCACAATAAACATCTCACACTCATTGTCCAGTGTGGGTGGAACGTTCAGCAGCAGGTGGTGTGACTTCAGGTAGTGCAACTTCTGGTAGTGCGAAATTGGATTTTGAGTTGTCTCCAACCACAGCAGTAACCTATTCCTTCCCCTTGATCCCGCCAGGTCCCTCTGCATTGCAGTCAGCCCAAACCATCTTGTAGTGCCAGCAAATGCCCCGCTCCCCCACTGCCAGGAGAAAATAAACTTCCTTTCCCTCTCTGCCTCCCCCCTGCTAACAGCAATTGCCCACCTTAGTTTTCTTACATCTGCCAGGTTGTGACTTCTCAATGGGATCCTGCGGCAGAGTCCCACAGAAGTTCACAAAATCTTTGACACCGTGTTTTGCTTGTTTTAAACTTCATGCTTCAGAGCAAACTATTGGCTGCCAATAGTTCACTTGCTCTGAGAAGCACTGTCTGTTACTTGTTCCAAGTTTGCTGTGACAATCGTGCTTTTAAAGACCTTCACCACCTTTTTGCAGAATAAAGAGTCCTAAGCTTTGTAACCTCTGCTTTTAAGAAAGCCAGCTGCTGTTCTGTGATATGAATTGCTCTTTTCCCTACTTTGCTCTATCTGCTATATCCTTTCGACAAGGGTGACACAAGCGGTACAGTTTCAAGATGCGGAACACCATAGATATACTGGCATAATAATTACATTTTGTTCCCAATTTCTTGTCCTGAAAATCTAGCATTAGTTTTGTCTTTTTGACTTGTCAAACTGAGTAAATATTTTCCTAGGATTTTCCTGGTCACTTCAAGATCTCTTTCCTGGGAAAAAGAGCCTCTTTAGGGTCCATACTTATGTGTGAAGAGTTGGTATTATTTTCCCTATTTAAAGTTGAAAATAGATAAATTCAGATTAGAAATTAGTTGGAATTTAAAATAAAAAGTCAATTAAGCAAAATTATGGGAAATTTACCATCAAATAACTTACTAAAGCTACTGTTGGACTCCTTCTACCACTAACAATTTTAAAACTAAGAGTGGAAGGTGATTAATTTGGGAGAGATATTTTTGTTAAGTGCTATATTCTGTTTCAGACAATGATAAATTCTAGAGCCTGTACTATTCCAAAAGTCAGACCATATGTCTTTGGCCTAAAGCCTGTGATTCTATGTCTACAAAGACAGCTTTCATGGCATTTGTCAAGGCACTGTTAACTCCCAAGTGTGCAGATAGCCATTGTAAAAATTACATGGAAAAATATTGGTTAATGACTTATTGCAGCATACGATAACAAAACCACAACTAATATGTTGTGGACATGTATCACAGATTCTTGCAAGAATAACTTTGAAACCTGTAAAACATTCTGGTGATTCTTTTCCTGCAGAGGTCTATGTTGCCTCAACAAGGGATATCAAGCAGGTTGATGCTTATGTGCTTTATAACTAAGCAGAGTTACTGAAGGGGGGAAAGACCCTCCACCAGGCAGACAGCAGGCACTTGTGCAGGTGCCAGCCCCCCTTTTCGACCCAGGGTTGAGCCTGCCTCTACCGATGTGGCAGAAACGCGCAGGCTTGGTGGAAGCAGCTTGTGCTCCTGAAGCTCCTGCCGGGCACAGGGCAGGTTCCAGGCAGAACACAGGACCAAACCTTTGATGTTTTTGAACTGGTCTTTCACTTTCTATATCAGAGCATGTTCTCCACCCTTCCTTATATTTGATCAGCTGTGTTAGCCATTATTTTCATATACTTTCCCTTCACAGCCAACCTTAAATTTTAATAACAAATTTTATTAATACTGATTTAGCCTGCTGTTCCACAAGCTAATATAAACTTAAATTTCCTTTCCTTTTCTTCTTTTAAAAAGTTGCAAATATAAAATGTCAGAAAACTGAAAAGGGGTTAGGGAGGGGAATCTCATTGCAAGTAAGACACAAGATCCTCTGCAGCTCAAAGAATTTATAAAATAGCCCAAACAGGAAAAGAATCTGATGTTTCTGTATTTTCAAGGGGAAAAAAGGAATTTAGGTATATGCTTAAAAGATATTTTCTCCTCCTAAGTGGCTAATTTTGTCTTGTGCTTATGCTCCTGAATATGTATATTTCAATAAAATAACTTAACTCTACTTCATACTGGCATTATGATTTATTTGATACTCAGATCTGGACCTTTTAAAAAAACTAAAATAAAAAGGTAAACAAAATCAGCTAATAAACTGGCAAGAAATATGTGAAAAACCCACACATGCACACCCCTCCCCTGCCAAAAAATTCCTCTATAAAAAGAATGTTCTCCTGAGGGCACTATCCCCTTTTGTTATCTGGCATCCTGTCCTTCCTTTTTGCTCATTCACTATCAGGGTCTATATTTATTACCTCCTTAGGGCAAGGACCTTGTCTTCTTACATGTCCGTAATGTGCCATGAACACCTCTAGCACTAAACAAATAATAAGACCTGCAGACTCAATTTAGTATCCATTTCAATTTGTGGTGAAGGCACACCATGTTTTCAGAGTGTAAGGTTCATTTCTTTCTCTTAATGGCTGATGCTGGACAAGCATAAATATAAATCCATATTTTTCTGGCTTCTGCTGGAGCAAACTTGCTCATTACAGTTCCTGCTGACAGTGACCCTAGGCCAGTCTAGTCCAATCCAAGTCTTGGCAGTTACTATTTTCTTGCAGTCAAAATTCACTGCACAGATTTCTTTAGATAGCCCTCTTGGTTCTTTATAGTCATCTGTTACTAACACAGTTTTAAGTTTGAATAACCAGAAGATCTCCTTCCAGCAATCTCTGGTAGTCCATAAAGAATCTAGAAAGGACTGTTCAAATGAGAAATAAAAACTGTCAGTTTTAGTCACTCTGTTTCCTAGCATTTATTTCCTTATTGAGAGAAGAAAAAAAAAAAAAAAAAACAGCTCTCCTGACCACTTAGGAAATGCTTCCTTTGTTAAGCAGAAACTTTCCTGCTTCCAGGAAAATTTTTAAAATAAGTTAAATAGCTAGAAAACAACATTGACCTATTTACCTTGCTTGGAAAACTGCCATTATATGAGTCTTTTCTGTTGTTCTGGTCCACATATTCTCTTATTATTTCTCCAAAACCAGAATATCAAGCATGCTGAGCTACCATGATATCTTCAAGCAAAACGAATGACTGCCATAACCTCTCACTAGAATACCCCGAACTCTTTGACATTTCAGGGTTTGACAGGCCAGTGGCAGGGAGGGAAGAAGGAGGACTTCAGTTTCTCCTGCTAAAATGGGCTGTGTCACATCAGAGTCAACGTAACGTGGCAGCCCTTTCAAGCTCCTTGCAAAAGAGGCTGCACTGTCTCAGTTGTCCCGATGATGCACGTAGGATGCTTTTGCCCACGAGGTCCAGGCTTGCATCGGTTACTGCCGTAGCCCACAGATGAGAGTGGGAGGATGTGAGGGGATGAAGACTTAGTGAAAACTTCTGTTCCAGTCTGCTCCAAGTTCTGCATGCTGAGTGTAATGTTGCAATCTTTCCTCAAACAATATTCACAGTGAATACATCAGGATTTCTGAATTATCAAAATAATGAGTCCAACATTTATCAACTTTTCCCCCTCTTTCAAACCTAAAGAAGTAGACTTTCAGAAAGCATGAGAAAGAAGTTAGCCCATCGCCTGTTGCTGATTGTTGTTACTATTTCCTATATACTCTTTTAACCAAGAGCAGGGGTGTTTGGGCACATACCCCTCCACACACTGACCTGGCTGAAGCTGTTACTAAGCAGAGCACAAAAGCTTCAAGCATATGTGGGAAAAACCTTGCCTGTTAAGAATGCAGCCTTGTTCCTTCACACAGGTGAGCTGTCATTGCAGTTTTCCTCTAACAGTTTCCACAAGTGTCATCATTACACAACACCAGGTCTTTTTGCTGATAGCTGAGGTGAGGCTACTTACCAGTATTTAAGAAATGTCACAAAGAGCTGTAACAGCAACTGGGTAACGTGGTGTTAATAGACTCTATAACAGAACAATTTTTTTTTGCTGTATGCTTATGGATTTTGAAAGGTAGGATTATACCAAAAGCCTCTACTGTACAATCAGTAAAGTGAAAAGCATGCACATGCTACACAGAGTGGTAGGCTTTAATGAACACACTAGTGTCTGTCACTGCTGAGGGATGGGGAAGTAAGAGACTGTTTTAAACCCACAGATCTCCTGAGGAAAGAGTGCTCAATAACTTCCTGAGCTGCAGCAATTTGTTATTTTGGAAACTGCTTCATAAAATGACAAGATTAAATTATTCAGTCAATGTTGCCAAGTTAGCCTGTGTCATGAATGTACTGATCATATAAAAGCACTCAATGACCTGTTTATCACATTGCTTGCCACTTGATACATGACAGTTGTTGTCACCAGCACATTTTTTTCCTTTTGCTTTAAGAACACTAATTAATATGTTACTGTGATAAATCAACAGCAGTCAACATGTAAAAGTTAGTTGCAAAATTTAGTAAACAGGCTGGTAAGGATTTGGTAATGACACCCTATTGTTTTGCTTAGTCATTATGGGGCAACATACAGCAACAACCATATAGGACTCAGTAAATAGTCAATTGAGTTCAACATCCTTTTTTCTGAAAACATTTAAAATAGAAAATATTGTTTCCAGATGCTCAAGAATCATAACATATCTCTTAGTGTTCAGACGGTAAGCAAAGACTACCTGCAGTTGACAGAGATGGAGATGTATCTTGGCAGGCTCCCACCAGTACTGTGGATAATCCTTATGAAAGCTAATACAATCTATTAACTTGCCAAGCACTGATCATAGGGCTTCAACAGAGCTATGGTGAATCCACAGAAGTCCACTAGCTTGTAAAGAAAGGAAAAGCACAGAGCTTCTGCAGAGAAAATCTTCTCACCTGCTGACACTATTACAATCCATGACTGAGTTTCTCCGTGAAGCTCAACACTAGAACTGTTCAGGCCTTGGATTTCCCTCCCTCAGTAATTCGTGATTGAAATATATATATGTGCATATATATATACACTGAGTTATTTATTTTTAGGCCTCTTCAGAACACATTAAGGAGTCTGAAAAAAGTCCAAAATATTCTGCAACTTCTAATTCAAATATACTAACTAAAATCATTAAAAGCTTGTTGTTTTCCATGCAGAAAATAATATATAATTGTCTTTGCTCCTTTCCATCCCTTTCTCTCCCTCCCCTAAAGAATGAAGAAAAATACCGCCTCTTCTAATATCAGAAACCCCCCAAAGAAGCACACATAAAACTAGGAAATTAAAAGTGAGTTTGGCTGTGAGGATTTTCAGGCCCCACGGTAGCTTGACCCCCTGCCATTGCAGGACACCTTGGGAAGTCTCTGGATCCTCCCTGGAGCTGGAACCATTTTATGTCACTCTGAAGAGACATTGGCACAAATCTACGGGGAAATAAAGAAGAATGGCTAGGCAGACAAAATGGGGAGTTTACAGCTCCAATTATCCAACATTTCAAGAAAGTAACGTTTGAAAAATAAATTAAACTGACTTGCTCCTGCCTCTTGTACCAATCAGCAAAATCATGTCACATTCCTGTTTTATGCAACTGAATAACTTGGATCTGCATCAATGTCTTTCACTGCTTTCCTATCCCAGAAGCATGGTTTCCACAGAGCATACAGGTAATACCTGTTGTGTGTTCCAACATGAGAATGTGATGCTATTATTACATGTCATATTGGGTCCAAACTAGGCAAGGGTCCCTTCTATTTCAGCCTTCTTCAATAGTCAATTACACATTTATCCGTGCAAATATTTTTGTGAGCAGCCTACCATTGAGCATAAACTGCCTGTACTCAAATAGATCTTCTTAAAATGGAAAGTGACATATAAGATCTAGATTTACAATTCCATATAATTTGCTGAAATATTTAAGTAGTGAAAGCAGGGTAACCTGTTTTTAAGAAGAAAAATAATAATCTGCTCTCAAACGAGATTTTGTTCTAATATTGCAATTACTACATATGCAAAAACAATTATGAAATAATGAAATGCTCAAGGCAGAAATGAAATTTCTTTCCTAAAATAAAAGTTCTTGGAATATGAAGTTATTATATAATCACATTTTCATATATGAAAGATCAAGCTGTAACTACTAACTTTTCTGATACTTATCCTTTATTTACTATGCTGCATGAAAAAGTTATTTAGACCCACACATGCACAGACACATATATATCTATATTCAAACATTATAATTTTACTGTGCTGGATGATTTGAAGACAATGTAATAAAATTTTAGCCTGATCTATATTTAGTTCCAAAGCATTAGAAGATCTCAGTCAGAGCAATTTCCCTATGCCTTCCTTTCTCTCCTTCCATAATCAAAAATACCTTCCTGTTCAACCAGGAAGGTGCAGATGTACAACTAACTCTACACTGCCAGAAGCATTGATTTTTTGCCCTTTAATAAATACAAGTACAATGGCAACATGGCAGATTAAACCTGGAATGAGAGTTATGGATTTCTTAGTCCTTACCTTAGAATTAAAGTCTGCATCTTATCGTTTCCAAATCTTTATTCCCTACACTGTTGTAAAATGGAAACTTTGTCTCTTTTTGTTGATTTTAGTTTATTGCACCATATTTATACTGCACTAACCACAGGCTTCAGAGCTTCTGCTTGTTGTTTACATGGTCCAGAATGGAATATTCACACCCTACAGAACCACTTTTCCTTCAAGCATAATTGGACTTTTGAGGTGGAGGTTTCTTTTCTCTGCAGGAATAGAAACTTGCCTCAGTTATGGACAAGATATTGCACAGGAAACTCCCAGTGGTACTACTCTTCCTCCTTAGTCCTGAGCCGGTGCATCCTGTTGACTCATTCAGTATTCAGGTGATCATGAAAGCTGTTTTGGAAAAAATAATAATAATTTTTAAAAATCTTCATTGATTAGATTTCTTTTTTTTTTGCCTCAATATATAGCAAAGAACATGGTTTCCTCCTAGCATCATATCAAGTAAACGTCTTGGTTTAACAATGAAATGACCTTCACTTCTTTTCTTGTGGCTTATTATAGTTGATGATTTTTCTTCTTTTGAACTATGTCTTTATCCCATAATGAAATACTGGGGGTGTTTTGTGGCTTTTGGTGCCTGGGCTAAATGGAGAAATGTGCTTTATGTATCTTTGTGTACTAAACACCTAACTCATAGATGCTTCTGACTGTGGAACCAGCCTTAGGAAGTCAGTGCTACTTTCCAGTCCCACACGTTGGCAAAGACTTTACTTTCACAGCTGCACATACACAGATATAGTTTTATTCAGGGGAAAAAAAGAAGAAGAAAAAAAGAAAATAAGATATACTAATAGGACTTCATGGGGAACAAAATTGAATATCAGTTTAAATCCTTTAAAAGTCTATAAATGTTGATCCTCTTTCCTTGAAATACTTTGATCCGACATGGCACATACAAGAGGTGAAAGTGATTTCATTTGCAAGTGTTTTTAGATCACAACAGGTGATTTATTACAGTAAAGAAACTGAGGAACGTTTGAAGTATTCAGACTATGCCTTCAGTCAAACTGGATAGAATATTAAGAGGACCTTCTTCCCATGTGTGAGATGGCAATTTGGCATAAAACAATGATAAAACTGACACAAGCCAAACTTTACTCTCTCAGTGCCTAACAACTTCAGTACTCAGTATTTCATAATACAGATGGGTATAACCAAAATCAAAGCGGCTCAAACATTTGAGACTATTCATATCCAGACTGCTTATCTTGAGTATTGAGAGTAGTTGAATTTATTCTTAAGAGACCATAACTAGCCACAGAAGCTACATTTTCAGCTAATGCATAATATATGCTACAGGAATCCAGAAAGCTATTCTGAGTGTAAGAAAATCCAACAAGCACCCAACTTCCCACACAAATAGAAAAGAGCAAAGAGAGAGGATGTATGAATAATTAAAAAGAAAATGCTTGTGGGGTAAGCAGTTATATTATTTTTTATAATAAAGCTGAAATTTCTAATCATATTAAAATGATTTAAATATATATAAAACATTTCCATTGAATTATCACTTTATTTCTAACTACTTCTGCTTCCTTTTTTTAGCCAAAATTGCTCCAACACATTAAGTTATGTCTTTCTACATTACTTTTTAAGAAAGAAATCAATAAAATGATAGCTAAAAGGGCAAACTATCCAGCCAGCTATATAAAGCACTACCCCATTTCAGTGATTATTTAAGATGTGGCATAGAAAATTTGGCTCATAAATATTTTGGTGCATTATTTACATGGAGACAGGTTTCTTTTCTAACAAACTCAAGCACTGGTAATTAAGGGCAGGGAGAAACACAGAAGCCTAGAAGAGTTAAGGCACTAAAACGTATTGAACAAAGAGTATGTATTGAATAACACAGACTTAAAACAAAAACAGAATCAAACCCTTCTACTTTGGAGCCCCTGCAGTGGTATAGCCTCCTAATGAATGCTTTGATGTGCTGATTCTTAACCCTACAATACAAAGCTCCACTGTAAGGATTCATAGTGATGACTAAAAAATTATTCTAGGAAGAAAAGAAATTCATGCATGTGTAGGGTTTTTCATAGCTAGTGTGTGGCCTTGAAGAACCTTCCAAGAGAAATCCAGCTCGTCTTTGTGTGTGGTTACATATCTGCATTGTTCCTTGATGCCTGTAGACCAAATGGGAAAATACCTAGGACATTTGTCTGTCACCCTGAGTTAATTTGCAGGAAATAAATATAATCCTCATGGTTCTACAGCCGTGACAGAGAATGTTGTAAGAAGTGTCATCAGGTGAAAATATAAATTCACAAATTCACTTAAAGACAGAGTGATTAGCTGCAATTCCAAAATATTTACCCTTTTTCCCCAAAGTGTAATAAATGCTTACAAACATCCAGCTCCGTGTTGACCAGTGAAATGACAGTTTCCCCAACACTATCAGCATAACACATGGGAAATATGACATGGACTGGGAAAAATATTTGTGTTTTACTGATTTTTTTGTGCTTGCTATTTAAGTTTATTTGGCTTCTCTTTACCTACAAATTAATACAACTATAAAATTTATATTGATGTGGAGTAAGTAGCTTCATATTCAAAAGCTTAAAACAGAACCTTTATCCTAGCATAGGATTTGCCTGTGTACGTGGCGCAACATAAACTTAGAGAGTTGATTATAATGTAACTGGGAAAGACATTATAAAAAGAAATTTAACAAAATGAAAAGGATTAATTGTGGATTTGATCCTGCAATTAGTTCAATAGTTTATTGCAGTGCAGGGTGCTTTAGAGTTCATTTGCACAGCAGCAGAGAACCATTCCTCCATGCTTTAATCCAGAGGAGTTTTCCTGAAAAGCTCTATGAGCACAGATTCCAGACCACAGATCATGTCACTTTTGATTTTTTAAATATATTCTAAAAACTAGTATGCTTTAAAATTCTCAGGCTACATGAAACCAAATGAACTTGGAGGCAGAGACAACCCCTAAGAAACTGCTTGCCTTAGTTGGAGTTCTGCGAAGTCAAATGTTATAAAGTGAAGGTAATCTTGTAAAATGAAGCAAGAGCAGAATTATTAGAGTACAAACGTAAAAAGTTTCCAAAATATAAATCATTGAGCTAGAAATCTCTCACTTTTAATTTTGTAACAGTTGATAGAAACTGCTTAGTGTAGTTTACAGTAGGTGAGAATTCTTCTTGAGAATGAATTGTGCATTTCTCGCCATCCTCCCCCACCCCCATCATCCCTGTGAAGTGATAATTACTGTTTCAGAACAAAATGGAGAACAGAAAAAAAGCCCTTCAGAACAATAATTATGCTACAGGAAGAAACACTCAGAGAAGTAAGGCGACAAAATACTGGATTAGGAATGAGAATAACAGATTGCATTTCCCAGATTTAAAACCAGTCATCTATGTATGTGACTGTAGAACATTAGGTCACTTCTGTGGCTGTTTCTCTTTCATATTCTGTTTTAGACACCTATTTGAGGAATATGGGCCAAGGAACAACTTTTTTAATACACAAATGTAGCTAGAAAATAAGAAAGAAAAAGAAAAGATAACTCACCACTGAGTAAAAATAGGAGAATCATGAATTAAAATTCTCCAGAATACCAATTATATTAGCACTGTAAAGAACAAAGGAGGTTCCTAAAAAGAATTTATATACTACCCTGGTTTGATTTTCAAACTACTAGGAACAAAATATGGTATTCAGACTTTAGTTTCTGTCACTCCAGGCACCCTCGTCCCAGATGACAGGGATTTAGTCTAGCAATCAAATGGAAGAGCAGCTCCATCTATGACAAAAGAATTCCCTCCAGTGTTGTACACTGTCTGCTGCTCATAATTTCCCTTGGGTTTTAAATGAGAAAGTTGCAGGGGGGGGTGTTTTGGTTTGGTTTGGTTTTTTGATTTTAAGTAAGAAGTATAATCTTAGTGGAGATGATAGTTAACAACGGAGGGCTTTTCCCTGGCAAATTTTGCCTTGACTAAGATCTGGGCACATGATGCCTCTTATAGACCTGCAGAATATCCCCTTTATAGAGATAACTATTGCTTTCACCATCCTCCTGTCCTCCGTAGATGCTGACCTTGGCTTCCCAGCACTGGGAAGCAGCTGTAACATGCTGGCACATTTCCCAGGCATGAGTGCTGCGTGAAGGGCCTGGGAGCAGAGGTCAATGCAGTGCATCTGCTCTCTGGTGCCAGACCTCATCTTCCATGGTAGAAATAAGTGAAGAGCCCTGAACTAGAAACCAAAAAGACTGAGAGACAAATGCCGCCAGAGGAGACATTTTCACAAATTTGTCTTTTTCATTCCATACCACATCCTTTCTGTGCTGGCTTGTTTTGAAAAAGTTGTTCCCAGGTGGCTGCCAATATCAGATGACTTCTCAGCTTCAGAGTGGGGAAAAACTGTGTATCAGCAGTTCAGGACCTGCTGAAAAACTTATGTCAAGACCAGAGTCGCACCAGCACGCATCAGTGTTAGCATCAGTGTCATGGAGCTGTGAGGAATGGTGACCTAAAATCTGACATTAAAGTGGAGATGTATCAATTTTCTGCACAATGAAAGTTTTCATATTCTTGGAACAGTAACATCCTCAGTCTCACTCTGACAACACAAGAAATGGAGGAGATCATTTGAACCAGATTTCTGGTTGTAACCAAAATACTACAGAGAAGATATAATAAGAAAGGAACTTAATTAAACATTGTTCACAGCTTGCAAAGGACAATATAGGTTGAGCTAGCTTGCGCCAGCATCAGAAATGCATTAGAGTGGTGAGAATGAAGAACAAACCAAAGAAAAGGAAATTGCAGCTGTTTTATATATTTGTTTACCGATGTTAGATATGACATCTGAGTCAATTCACACTCCTTGCAAAATTTCATGTCACCTCGTGTTTACAGGTGCTACATACCAAAAGCTTTTAAATGAGAAATTGCCTAGCTGACTTTAAGGCAGCTTCCAAGTAGGAAGTTGCAGCTAGTTTTCAGGGTTGTCCTTTTCTATTATTTATATCTTTAACCAACTACTTGTAAAATGACCAGTTATTCCCCCAAAAATGACTAAACACAGGGGAAATTACTGTGCAGGGCCAACACCTTGTTGTTGAAGAATTCAAAACCACCCAGAGTTTTTCATCAAAGTCTATCTCCAGATGGAGAAGCAGAGCCACCTTTTTGTCATAGGCCACCTAGCTTCTTATTTTACAAGATTTTAAAGGTAGCTTTGTCTATAGATTTGTCATGCCTATGTTTTTTCTTCACATTTCTTAAAGATACATATTGTTTCAGTCTTAAAAGTTGAAGGCACTTTTGTTACCTCTGAGCAGGACTTTATATCATGCAGATAGAATATATTAAAGTCTTTTGGAAGAACAGGCAATCTTTTCTCTGATATGGGTGTTTCTCAAGACCCTACACAATGTAGAAAGATTTACTGAGCAGGAGCCTCCCATTAATGAGATACATTAATTAGTGACTTGTACATGTGAGAAGAAGAAAAGGAGCTGGAGGAAGAAAAAAAGAGTGCTATGTTCTGAGGACTTTTTTCTTTTCAAATTTGTTTTCATGTTTCATCTTTCTTTGCAATAACACCAAGAGTTTCCTAACTTGGCAGTACTTGGGATAATTAATACTGATTACTGCACTGATTAGTATCATATAGATAGCAAGATAACTGGCAGAGTAGAAATAGCTAGATACACAGTTTTTCAAATATTATTGCATAAACTCCGTATGGGTTTCACGTTGCTCACCTCCAGCTTGGCCATGAATTGTTTTCTACTCTCAGAATCACTGAAGTATGCAACTAAAAGACTACTGTTGTTACAATAATGAGAAAGTTATTCTCATGAGATTAAACTCTGATTAAAGGGGTGTCTTTCTGCTTTCTTTGAACACTCGTACTATGTCAGATGGCTGATAGCATCATACATACATAAATATGGACATGTTTTATGTCCATTATCCACTGTTAAAATCCAGTCAGGTTTTTGAGACATACACAAAGAAAGACATCTAGTGCGTGCAAACCCAGGTTACAAATGGCTCATCTGAGCAGCTTTGCTATGACTACACTATGCAATGACATATCTTGCTTGATCCTTAGCTTTTCAAAGTTTTCATGGGTAAAGACCGTTTCACATAAAAATTAACTTTTTGCTTAATGAAGGAGTTTTTATCTTCCCCCTCCCCACATGTCAAGGTTAGGATTCCATCAAGATTTGGTACATTGTCTTAAAATAATATTTCCTAGTAGCCTCATGTACTTACTATGATATTTCAGTTTTACTGCTCACAGTAGTTTCTTGAATGTTAAATTCTAATTATACAATTCCTTCAGCAATAGAGTTCAAAGACTTACTGTATTTCTGTCTACTTACTAGAATTTCACACATGCACAAATCAATAGGATATCTAAAGATATATTTGTTTCTTTCTCTAGTGATCACAAACTGCTGAAAATTAACAGTGGTAGCCAAACATCCTCAGTCAGCAGAGACAGAAGAGTCAGGTGAGAAGTAATACCTGCAAAAATTTCATTGCTATGAAAATACATTGTTTTAATGTTGCATGGCATGGAGTATTTGAACATACTCTGTTAACAGAAATTGAAGGGACCCTCCAGAGATTTGAAGTGCATGTCTCCAGAAAGGTACAGTATTATGGTAGATTTGACCACACAAACTCATTCCCTGAAGTACATTACAGTAGCTTTGAACACATAAAGTTTATTCCTTGAAGTATAAACAGAAGTAGCAATAACATTCAGCATCTAGCTGTCAAGCTAAGGTTTGTTAAAGTTATTAAGTTTTTTAGCTCCGTGAAGTCCAAGGAAAATATAGTGTACCAGCAACGAAGCAATTATTTGACAAAATACAGGGCTTACAATCCTGGGTTCCTATTAACTCCTTATAAGGCTTTGTACATTGTGAATGAAGATACTGTATCCTTCCATTGGAGGAGAACCATTTTCACATTGGACATCTAAAAATACAGTATGGACTCAAAATTACAGGATTGTTTTTCAGAGTATGAATACTCTTACAGCATAGTTTAATTAAATAATTCATTATACCTTACCAGCTCAAGCTTGAGACTGGCATTTATCCTCTGACACAATGATTTTGGCAGGTCACTAGCTTTCCTGACTTTTCCAGCTGTAAAATGGAATTGTCTTGTCAGCTGCACAAAGCACTAGGATTTACCTGCAAATTCAAATGTTAGTCAAACGCCAAAATAAATAATTTTATGTTATTCTTGATATCATGGCACATTAATAATTTAATTACAGGTTGACGGTCAGGATTTTTACATTTTTACTTTTAAATGAAATTGGTTAAAGCATGGAAGGACTAGAATAGGAGCAGCTGCTTTAGAGCATTTCCAATTCTATGCTTAAACTGTAAATAAAACAAAAGATAGAAATTCAAGAATCCTTTCCATCTACCTGCACTTGGGTAAGGTCTGGGTGGTATGTGTTTTTGAATAAATAAAAATTGTAAATAAATTTAGTAAGAACTAGAATAAACTGAAAGTATCAAAACATTTTTTATTAAAATAATAGAAACATATATTGATGAAACGATTACCTTATTTTAGGAATTAAAAGTTTGTATATGTCGTGGTTTAGCCCCAGCCGGCAGCTAAGCACCATGCAGCCGCTCGCTCACTCCCCCCTGGTGGGATGGGGGAGAGAATCGGAAGAGCAAAAGTAAGAAAACTCGTGGGTTGAGATAAAAACAGTTTAATAATTGGAAAAAAATAATAGTAATAATAATAATGAATTATAATGAGAGGGGAAAAAACAATGAGAGAGAGAGAGGAACAAAACCCAAGGGAGGGAAAAAAAGGAGAAAAAAAATGATAATAATAATAATTAAAAAAAAAAAAGATACAACCGCTCACCACCCGCTGACCGACGCCCAGCCAGTCCCCGAGCAGTGATCCCTACCCCTTGGCCAACTCCCGCAGTTTATATACTGGGCATGACATCATATGGTATGGAATAGCCCTTTGGTCAGTTTGGATCAACTATCCTGGCTGTGCCCCCTCCCATTTCTTGGGCACCTGGCAGAGCATGGGGAGCTGAAGGAGGAAAAAAAAGTCCTTGACCAGTGTAAACACCGCTTAGCAACAGCCAAAACATCAGTGTGTTATCAATATTATTCTCATACTAAAATCCAAAGCACAGCACTATACCAGCTACTAGGAAGAAAATTAACTCTATTCCAGAGGAAACCAGGACAGTATAACATCTAAAAGATATTTCAACTCCATAGTACGTATTCTATCACATTCATTCTTATTTTTTTCATGTACTGGACATATTATTTTGGGGAAGAAAGGAATTCTAATAGTAGAAGAGAAAAAAGCAAAATCTTCCTCCCTTTCACCACAGGGAATCTCATGCTAATGGAATATCAAAGTTGAGATCCATCTATTGGACCCGAGGAAATAATTTTCCTGTAAAGATATGCCAGAAGTAAACTTATCTTCAGAGATGGTGAAAGGGAACAGTAATCAGCATGGAAATTCTGAAAGATCATCTTAAAGCAGGGAAAAACATATGCAACAGAGAAGCTCTTGGATTGTCAATTACTCTCCAGCTCTAATTCATCTGTCTGCTGTTAACTTGGCTTCGATTACCTGAATTCATCATTTTTCATCTACGCTGAGGTCCTCAAAGTATCCCATGCCTCCTGCTCTACTGACGGAAAGATTTGCTCCACTTCACAACTACAGGCTAAAAAAGGCCACATCAGACTTTCCTGGCCCTCACAGGACCTCCTTTATCAGCTTCCTTTGCCCTGACCTAATCCATCAGGAATGAATTTATGTGCCTGCAAACCAGTGGGGGGCGTGTATTAAGATTTGCTTCTGATGTGTCTGAAATTCAGGTTATTTTCTCTCTATGAAAGGAAGTTAAAGAGATCTACTCATTGCAGAAAATGAGCTTTCAGTGTTATCCTGGAAGAATCCAGCCATAACAGTAAGTTAGTTTGTTTAACAAAATCATTTTTAACTTAGTTTCAAACATTTTTGAAGTGAGTGCTCAGCTCAGGGAGTCTTGTCTCCTAATGAGTTATTTCTTTCTGACACTGTTTAAAATTAAAAAAAAAAAAAAATTGTTGTGGTGAAAAAAAGTCTGTAAGTGGCATGGATTTAAAGTGCATTCACCTTTGATTATACCATCTCCCCTGACATCCCAAGAGTTTGGGCATGCTTAGAAAAACAGAAGGGTGGTATTTACCTCATAGGACTGTGCCTTACATCTCACTCAACCTGTTAATTTCTCAGCCTTCTTTTGATTATCAGCTGTCATAGTTCATGACATCTCGTACCTTCATGTCCTGAGGGCCACAAAACCCCTTGAGTCAGACACAAAAATGAACATGGATATTCTTCTTCATGACTTATGCATAGACCACATACCCTGACTCACCTGTAAAAAAAAAAAAAGAAAGATGTGTGACTGAAAGTATGTATTTTCACAAAAAGAGCATTTAGTTTATTATATTTAAGTTTGGAGTGCTCATTGTTTTCATGGACTCCCTCTAACTGCCAGTTTGCCTTTGTTGTATTACTGCTTTCTTCTTTTCAAACATTTTCCTATCATCCCACTAAGTCAAGAAGATAAAGCTAGTTTCTTTGAACTAATATTAGTACAGTCCTGGGGAACTGGCTGACAAGAGATACTCTGACAGAAACAGTCTCTGAAATCCACAATGTGCCAGAACTTGCTCTCTGTTGTGCACTGTACATGGTCATCATGGGAATCGGAAAGCAAGAACACCCGCCATCCCCTAAATCCATTTTAAAAAAGTTGTTTTAGTATATTTCATAACTTACCTCTGGAGATGAAGACCAGAGTAAAACTATTTCATCAAACATCCTGGATGATCTGTGAGCACAGAAAATAAAAAAAGGTATGCTCATCTATGCAACAAGGTCTAGGGGACTGTAGTCCTGCATTTTCCTTATTTATTGACACCACCTTTTCCTGAGTCAGCAGAACTACCTGCAGTTGTAAATGCTTTCCACACAAGTAACAAAGTTTGATCCAGAATAATTAAATAAGCTTCCCAAAGTATATATACAAAACATTAAAATTGTGTGACATAGCTTTTAGAAAAATGTAAAATTGTAGAACCATTGTGATTGCTCTGAAAATTGCAAACAAGGGGAAAAAAAATCCCCGTACAATTGAAATCAGTTGTGCGTAAATGTTTTGTGCACCCAGAGAGGGAGCAGTCATAACCAATACGTCTTTGTCCTGTAACTCTTATTCAAAGTCTTAAGTCACTGACTATCTAGGTTCTAGATATCCTAAGATTTTCCAGGTATAACATGTAATGTGAGTGAATCAACACAACCTTTCACAATGACAGTCTAGAGATTATAGCAGAAAAACAACAAAAGCAGGAGAAATATATTATTTTTTATATAACTGAATTGAGCAGTGGACTTACTGATAAAACAGTAAAAAAAAAAAACAAAATGTGTTTGGGAACAGACAGAATCTTCTCAAGATAGAATTATGCTATGAGTTCTTGACCTACATTTCACTTTAAAAGAGCAGGAAAGCAAAATTTAAAAAATGCAAATGAAGCAACAGAAATTAGCTTTACCATTGCACTATATGAAGTTTATGAAGGTACAATCTGTGCTATTGGTGTGATGGTGTAGATCAAAAAGAAAAAGAACCAGCAAGGATTTACAAAACTGTAGCATGGACTTCTTTTCCTTATAGTCTTGTACAACTTTTCTTCAAACATATGCTTAGTGCTGAACATCCTAAAGTTATCAAAAGCAGAATGCACATATTGCATGAAAGGAAAATGGAAAACAGTTCTAGGGACATAGCTGCATTTTTAAAGATGCAGATCCAGTTACAGTTGGGAGAAGGTTTTTTGGGTTAAGTTGGTGTTAAATATATAAGGGAATTAGATTAAATTATAAAAGTATTTAGCTAAAATAAAATCTAATTAAAATATTTACCTGTGAAGCTTTAAATTAATCTCTATACAAATTTCAGAATGTTAAAGCAGTTATACTTTGGGGAAGATTAGTATGTATCTACTACCACAGAATATGTAAGATTAAAAAAAAAAAGACAAAGAAATACGTCCAGATGGGTGTTTCTATGGAACTACAATAATCAAAAGCTGGAGTAGACAGTCATTTGGTATGTTACAGCTAAAGATATATATCATCAGAGACATGGGAAAAGTTTGTGATCTCAAACTCAAACCACTATTATTTATGCTGTAGACTTTCTGTCTAGTTAGCTCTTTGTAAGATGATAATCACTGTCTGTTTTCAGAAGAAAAAGTGGGGGTTTTCAGCTATGATGCGGTACCTCTTTGGAATGAGTCGAAAGAATATTGGTTCTTCCAAAGAGGATTCTCAGTGCTCGAATGAGCAACAATAAAAAGTTTTCTTTTTTACATTTATTGTACAATAACATACAAATTGTTAAGAACTCATTTAGCAAAGCATGCATACATGATAGAGAAGCTGGGACACCATTTCTTGTTTATATACTCTGATATGAAGAAGGAGAGGAGTGGAAAAGCACACCCCTTCACCTCACTTCAAAATGTGCAGCATCCATACCATAACTGGGAACAAATCTTCAGCAGCAGACAGGGCAAAAATATCCTCTTCCCTGTAGTACTATATCCTCAGTATCCCACCCTTCTAATATCTTAATATAGTAAGTGTGGCAACAGCTATCAGGCTTAAATTATAAGTATGCAAATCACATTTGTTCTTTAGTTACAACTTTGTAGCTGGGTATCAGGACTGGGCTAGTTAGCACACCTAGCAAGTGCATTTAAGTCATTAAGTCCTCGGGCAATCTGGGAACTGCACAGATGAAATAAGGGACAGGTTTGAGATCAACTGGAAACAAGGTGATTAATTGAACCTTCAGTATCAAGTATTTGACTGATTGTTACAGAAGCCCTCCAGATGGGAATTTTCTACAGTTCTTGAAATTCCCCAAGGCAGCTCCTGCTCTGTCTCGTCTGATTTGTATGCTTAAACGTGTTGACTGACATCCTGGATGAAGTGTCCAAAGTCTCCCCTGGGTGGTTCCTGCTGCAGAAATGTTCACACTATACATAAATAAGATATTGTAAGTAGTCAAGAGAAACTGTTCCTGCAGAAATGGTGACAGGGGTCAGTTCTTGTATGTGTTCAAGATAATGAATAGCAATGAATTACACGTATTGCTGGGGTGGTCACATATGACTGTGGGCAGCTGGAATATAAGAACCGAACAGAAGAGCAGTTTGGGGAGTCTCACCTGATTCAGCTAAAGATTCTGCTGCTACAAGGACTCTTACAGTGGAGCCTCCTGTCATTACTGTGCAGCAACAGACCATCCTGTTTCCCCACTGTCACATTATTCCAAGATCTCAATAAATTAACTTTATATATATTTTTTTATTATAATATACTATAATTATATATATTTTATATATAATATATATATTAAATACTCTGTTGTGAGTGTCTGTACAACATAAGAACACACTTAAGTATTTTAGCTGAACAACAGATTTTCATCTAGTACTGGTACTAGATCTAGTACTGATGTTCATGATTACCAGAAACTTACTTAGCAAATCCATTAGAACAAGGTACCTTCAGCAAAACTAGGTCATTCTCATGTTTTCTTTCTAAAATGTCTTTTTATTACAAAGAAAAAGAAAGAAGAGCTGCACACAAAATGAGATTATGAAAATTTAAAATCCAAGGGAAATCTTTTGTCTTTATTATGCAAGAGGCAAGTCACAAAAATCTAATCACAATAATCCATTCTAATTTTACATGAAGAAAAATCCTGTTATAAACACAACCTTACTTCATTGAAAATGTACACACCAACTTTTTCTTTTTTTTTTTTTAATTCAGGTACCACCTTTAGCAAGGTATAACTATGATTTTTTGGCACAGTTTTGAAATGACAGGAATTAAAATATTTTGTAGAGCTAGTGAACAGAGTATTGATTTTTCTGTTCTTGATATGATGGTTCTTAGAGTAATTTTTTACATCACAAAAATACAACATTACAGAAATAATATATGTTGAATAAACAGATTTTTTTAAGCTTCACAAGATGGATCCACCTTTGAGGCAAAACCAGATACTAAATGCAAACAAAAAGCTTTCATTCTTTCCTGAGAACATGAAGAGCGGTATAAATTTATCATACTAATTAAAATCTTTACTAACAGAAGGTAGGTAAAATTTTGGTAGGAACAAAATAATGAAAACTAAGATTTATCAACATCTTGCCTAGAAGGAGAAAAACAAAAACAAACAAACAAACAAAAACATACCCCCCCAAAAAAACAAACAACAAAAAAACCCCCAACAAACCAAAATTTGGGGAGCAGAATAGAGATCAAAGAGCAGGAACAGGGAAATTACATGTTAGCACAAAGAAAATCAAAGCTAGTAAAATAATGGGGGAAATATAAACAATGTTTAAAGAATGTAGAGAGAATAAGAAAAAAGCATTTAAAAAGTGATTCACAGAATCACAGACAATTCAGGTTGGAAGGGACCTCAGGCATTAAGTTCAGCCTCCTGCTCATAGCAGAGCCATCTCTGACATCAGATCTGGTTACTCAGGACTTTGTCCAGACAAACCTTGAAAACCTCCAAGGACAGAGACTGTACAGACTCTCTAGTTAGCCTGCCTCACTATTGGGCTGTTGTCATGGGGAAGAAGTTGTTCCTCATATGCAGTCTAAACCTCTCTTATTTCAACTTTTTCAAGTTGCCTCTCATCCTCTCATCACACACAGCTGTGAAGTGCCTGGCTCCGTCCCCTCTCCACAGGCACTGGCAGGCTGCTGTTAGATGCCCCCTCCTCCAGGCTGAAGCAACCCCTGTCCCTCAGCCTCTCCCCATGGGGGAGACAATACTACAGATATGGTCTAATGAGTGCTGAGCAGAGGGAGATAATCACTGCTTGTATTGGCTGGCCATGCTCCTTTTCAAGCCAAAGCTGTTGATGACCTTTGCTGACTGAGGTTCATCTCAGTGCCCACCAAACCCCAGGATGTTTCCTGCAGGCCTGCTCCCAGTCTGTCTATCCCCAGCCTGTGCCACTGTAGGGGGTCCTCTGTCCCAGGGGCAGCACTTGGCGTTTGTCCTTGTGCAGTTTCACAAGGTCCCTGTTGGCCCATTCCTCTAGCCTATCCAGGTCCCTCTGGATGGGATCCTATCCTAGAGCATATCGAGTTGTCTCCTCAATTTGCTGTCATCTGCACACTTGATGAGTATGTGCTCCATTACCTTCTCCAGGTCAGGTGTTAGCAATAAAAGCGTTAATAAGGACTGGTCTCAGTACAGACCCCTGCAGTCTTCCCTGTCTATGGACATCTAGGTAAAGCATGACCCATTAACCATGACCCTTTGGGTCTGACCATCCATCTAGTTTTTTACCAGTTGTCCACCCCTCCAGACCATAATGTCCTAACTTGGATACAAGAATATTTAGAAGACAGTCAGGTTTGTCAGATATGATTCACCCTTGGTAAACACATGCTGATTCTTCCCAGTCACCCTCTTCTACTCCACATGTCCAGAAATCTGCTTCGAAAGGACTCACTCCAAGATTTTCCCAGGGCTCAAACTGAATCTGTCCAGACTGCATTTCTCTGGCTTGTTTTTTTATCTCTTTTTGAAAATGAGTAAATCATCTGCCTGTCTTCAGGCACTGCAGACCTCCCCTGGTCTCCAAGACCTTCCAAACATGATGGTCGTGGAAAGATGTGAGCCTGTTCTCTCACCTCCAACCTGGATGCAGCAAGAACTAGACAACCAATTTTTTTAGATCCAAAGGGTGTCGGCCAGACTTGATGGTACTCAGTTCTGCCAAGATCCATGCCTTTCCAAAAGCAGCAAGAGAGGGGTCATTCTTTCCTACAGGTAAACAGTTCTACTGACCATCTGACAAAACTGAAACATGATTTTCCACTTCATTTTAAGTTTTTCTTCTGCTGTGGGAATAAGTTCTTTCATTCAGAATAAAACATCCAAGGGAATTTCAATGGGACAAATATTTGGGATTCAGTGAAAAATACGGTGCAGACACATCAGTCAAAATTTAGTTACACAGACCTGGATTAGCCTTTGAACAAAAGAGCAAAAAGAATCTGCCAAGAGCAAAACTGGGTACTTAAACCTTAGCTTGGCACCAGATCAGGATGTTTTAAATGGGGCTAAAGGACAAGTTCTTCCCTAGGGAACAAAATCAGCTTGAGAAGAGACAACTCATTTGTTACTTCAGTCATCCCAAGAGCTCAGAGTGACAATGGACAAATGATGACAAATTGAAGGACTGATGTCAACACTTCAGTTATTGCTTACGATATGGGTTCAGTGTTAGACGTTGTTGACTGAATAGAACACCAATATTTCTGAGAGTTGTTGGTCAGTGTCTGTAAATAACCTATGCTACAGGTACATGGATTGCTGGTCTGCAAAACAAAGTACTGTATCAATATATCACAGACAAACACAGAAAAAAACAATGTTGGCTTTGCAGAACTGGGAAGGAAGAGCGAAAAAATGAAACCAAAATTTTATAAGAAACCCACAGTGATTACCTCAGGAATATTTAAGAGATAACAGTGATCTGAAGAATGCACACTGGTTAATACTGAAAAAAAAAGTTTGCTTATTTATTTCTTTTACAACTTAAAATCTAAATGTGTCTACAGAATTAGCAATACTACTCAGCTTGGCCGTGATGATTACGAGAATATCTGCTCAAGTAATCTTAAAGCTTCTTAATGCTGTATGTGAAATAGTAGTATCACTTTTAAGCTGACACTGCCTCAGTGGCTTCCAAGAAGGTGAAATAATTCTAGCTACACTTTTTAGAGCTATTCATTGTTCTTTAACTTAAAATTATTAATATAAGGGATTAAATTTACTGGGATAATGTCATCCATGGCATTGAATTAGACATACTCTACAAGAAATCAACTTAACATGAGTTGTTTCATAAAGAATGTCAAGCAACAATGGCAAGGGAATTTTAAAGATGAAGTAAAATTAAAAGTAGCAGACAAGCACAGAAGAAAGTGGAGAAAAGTTTGAAGGGATCTGGAAGAAGGGTACAAGATCAAGAAGACGGAAAAAATATTATTCCTGAATGGACTCTGTGGTTCAAGTTTTGCAGAGAGAAGAGAAAAATAGGTAGAAATTGTTTAAAATGTCTTAGTTCCAGGTCAAAACAAAGAAGTAATCTAACCTGACAAAGAAAGTTTTTCATATAAAAATAACAGCCTACTCAAGGCAATAAAACCAGCTCCATTATCCTTTTAAGACTTTTTTTCTTAAACAGAAAAGTTATACATATATACACACACCTTTGAGCTCATAGCTTATCTTTCATGAAATTATCTATATATTGCTATCCACAGAATGTAAAATACTTCAGTCAGTTTAATGTTTATTACATACTGGATTTCAGTGCAGATATGATGGTCGGACTCGGCTTTTAGCACTAATTGTGCAGGTACTAAATCACCTATCAGCCAAGTATCATAGTTTCTGTTACAGCTAGACAAAAAAAACCATGTAAAGATAACATCAGCAAGAAACATTACCATGCTGTTACCAGAAAGAAGAGTAATAAATAGGTACAAAATGTAGAAACTTCTATGACATGTTATTGATTACAGTAGTAATACAGTTTCTCCAGCCTGAGATTTGATGCCCAACATTGACAATATGATTTATCCCATATATCTCTGCAGTGCTTCAGTTTGTTATGATCACACTCATTAACAGATTTCAAAGCCAAAGAATTATAATTTAAGAAATTATACTCAGTCTGTACAATTAATCATTGGGCAAATGACTGTACAAAGTGAAAAGAAACTACAAATTTGTATGATGTTCTATGTTATTTTGTTTGAATGGATGCTTTTGAATATTCATTTGACAACAGACTGTTACATTCACAAATAAACTAGAAAAAGAATCATAAATTTTCTCTAAAACAAGACATAATTCTTAGGCACTTTAAAAAAAAAAAAAAAAGAAAAGTTGCAATGCAAAATTAGGTGACTAGATCCTAATGAATTCAAGTGCAGGCAGGCATCCAGATATTTTTCAATACATTGGTTTAATATCGCTTACTCAAAGCCACAAAGGAAGTTTGTGGCAAAGCAGGAAATTAAGCTGGGGCCCAGTGTAGCATCATAGCTGTTTTTGTATAATCATATACGCTGTATATGAAGTGACCTTTATTCACAGGAACCTGCAGACACCACATCGGATAAACAAATCTGCTATTTCAGAACCAAACTCCTTGGCTTCACCACATACAAACCCCCATATGGCAAGTTGTGGAAGCCAGGAAGTCACCTACATGCTTCTTGTGTCTTCTTTTATGCCATTGGTCTGGTTTGGCACTAATTCATTCTTAATAGTTCATCGAAGTAATTTTTTAATCACTCACACTAGAGTATTGGTCTCCCGCTGTGAAGGCCCTTGGTGCATCATGCTCCTGTCCTTGGTGAATCATGCTTCTGTGCACTTTTGTAACTGGGCTGCAGTGACAATATTAATTGCCCACTAACTTTTCAGTGAAGACTGATATTCATGCTGAGCAGAGTTGGCTGCCAGGCAAATTGTGTTAATCAAAGGTCATTAACCCTAGTGAATGGGACCCTGAGTCAGCTATAACTCTGAGGTAAATCTGTCTAGACCTTTTTCTAATTCTGCATTCCGTAAAGTACACTGGAATGCTTCTAAATTAAAAAAAAAAGAAAAAGGAAAATAAAATAAAATGCAAAAAACAAAACTGGAAAAATCAAGAAAAAACCAAACCAAACCAAACCAAAACAAAAAAGTTGAAGTTAGCAAGTCTGCCAGAATAGAAATAGAGAAGGTTTATACCTGTTCCCCCTGCCCTGTGGGTCCTTGCAGGCAGATCCTTGCTTCCAGGCTTGGTGTTATTTTCTGATCTGAACTGTGCTGTATCCCCTGTTGTCCCTCAGACAGCTCTTTCCATCAGCTCTGAGGCTGACTGCTCCCTCCTTCACGCTGCCGTCTGTCAGTCCCTCTGCTTGAGCTGTGAGTTCGCAGTGCCATGCTGTGAATTTCCTCCTTGCCAAATCTCAAAATTTCTTCAGCCTGCTCAGCTGCTCACCAGAGAAGGACAAGCTTTCTCCATTCACCAAAAGATCCATCTCACCCAGTCACTCCTCCTTTTAAAAGAACAGTGAATAAAATTAAAAAGAAAGGAAGAAGAAAAAAAAAAAACAAAACTAAACACTGTCACCCAGAATGAATGTATTTTAGAGATTTCAGTATCAACCATTAATTCCTAACAGGAAAAGTATATAACTTGCCACCAGGAATGAAAAACAGCCCTGCAATTCCTACTGTTACATGAGTGGCAAGTACCAGAATTAGTTTGGCAGTACGGGGTGAGTGTATAGCCTGGCATAGCAGTTTTAGGCAATTTACTTCCATTAACAAGTTGCTTCTATATACTCTACAATATCTAGGTTGCCCTGGAGTAGAAATCCACACTTCAAAAAGAAATTCTTTTCTGATTCAGTTATCAATGACTTGACTCACTATTTTGGTAAGTAGCATCTCCTTCTTCCTGGAATCTAAAAATAGAGTTTATTATTTTAAATTGCCCTTTTCCTGTAAGGAAAACAACAAAAACCAACTTTATTGGAGATAGTATGGGTTGTTTTTTTTATCAATAGCTTTTCACTGACTCAGCTTTTAGTCTTCAAACCATAGTGAACATTCAAGTAATATGTGCTGTACTGTTAGCTCCACTCCAGGCTGCAATTATTGAAAATAGTAGCTTATGTTGAAGCAGAGTTAAACAACTTGCCCAAATGATATATTTTCTTCCTTATTGCAAATCATAGCTAAGAGGTGGACAAAAGACCTTTATTTGGACACACTGAATTTGACTTGCACACAGTTAAGATGCTTTTCTGCTTGAACAAGTTTATTGTTCCTGAAGGTAGACAGTATTTCACCACGTTTCTTCTCCCTAATAGATCATAAATTATGATCTTCCAGTCAAGGCCTCAAACCTGTTCTCACCTATGTCTTTAAACATGAGGTCTTTTTAGTCAGGAACACATAAGAATACAGCATTAAAGTAAGAGCAGAAACTGATTCAATAGGGGATAATGATCAGAGTTGTCCGTGTAACGCTAAGAGAACAGCTGTTTTTACCCTCGTTTTCAATACCATACTTATTAATCTCCTTATATACATTGACTTGTAGTACTCTGAATAAAATATGGTAATCCTCACAATGCTGTCTAGAGAATGGCTGGGCTGTATCTATCATATTTCACTATTACTATTTGTCTTAACATGTGTTCATCTTTTAAGATTCTGAGCAATTTAATCAGTCTACAGAGCGTAAGCTGCTTTTCCAGACCATAGCCAGCAGTGCCCGACTCCACAAGGATTGCTGTTGTCCAGTAATCATTTCACTGGACAACTCATTCAGTCAGCATTTCTAAACCTTTCCTCCAAAAAATCTTGAATGAAGAGGTGGATACTTTATGGCTTTCTTTGCCTATATGGGTTTATTTGCTTTCTTTCTATCTCCTCCATCTACATGTGTGCTCTTTTAGGTACTTCCTAAAATAGTGTGGATTGATGTACTTCCCCTTTCCTTCTCCATTCCCGCAACAGTCTGAGGCTTCACTTGGCACCCCAAGACATCCTTCTGTGTTATGCTCCTGACAGCCATGCACATGGTTACTTTGCAACTTACTTACTAGCAAATTTCTCCCCTTAGAGCTTGGCAATTGGTTCCTCAGACCAGGGTCCTCCCTCATACCCTCCTGTATGAGGATACAGGAATTTCAGAAGTTGTCTGATTTGATTTTGTAACTCCCAGTGAGTAATAAACCTCTTTAGAGAAAGAGAAAATAGCATATAATAATTAAAAAAAGTAGACTAATTGTACTATATGTGAGATTCTGTCTCACTGTCTATGGGGCTCTTTACCTTGGCCGCAAGGCCCCAAAGGGTACTCCTTTGATCTGTCACTTTATAACAGAAATATTATTTCAGACTTTAGGCACGTATTCTTAAGCTTGGAAATGCCCAATTTTATTTCATTCATAATTGAAATCTTCAAGGTGATGCAGTTTGTTCTTAATACTGAGGCCTTCTAGCTTTTGGTCTTCAATAAATTTCACCATAGCCCTCTAACTTTTATGTTGAGGTCATTAATGAAAATATTTCAAAATATCAATATTGAGACATTTTATTTGTGATGATACTGAAGAATGATTTTCTTACTTTATTCTTTCCTTTTGGTGTAGCCAACTTATCTGCCCTTTAGCCAGGTTCTTGTCCAATTTACATTTCTAGTACTAAATTATTTCATGAAATTGAGATAGAGGAGGTATGCTGCAATCATTTTCTCAAAAATTTCCATGATTTTCCAGGCTGAATTATCTGTGTTCTCATTTTGAACCCTGTTTTGTGGATCCATCATATTTTGGATCCTGGTTTTTCCTGAAACAATTCTGATTCAGTATTTAAACTTTTTTATTCAGCAGACTTTGGTTTTTTTTTCATTTGAACCTGAAATTATCAATTCATTATATGATAATTTACTAAGATCTTAGGCTTTCACGTTATCCTATGTGACCCATCATAAATAAATAAATAAATAGGAGAGCTGGCAGTAGAAGAACTTTGGGAGGATGTGTGGTTAAGAGGTATAAATAAGTTACAGAAGGGAGGAAGAGAGAGGAGTGAATAGTTTGCTGACATTCAACTAAACTTTAATCATTCTCTTTCCAAAGAGGTAATTGCTATTTACAGGAGTTCTAGGTCATGATCCCATCTTGCACCCAACTTAGAAGAAGTACCTGAACAATACAGCCCACCATGAGACCTGGGCTGTGAATGAGCACATCTTCAGGCTTCCTAAAGTGCACTGCATCATTAAAAATAAATCAAAGCCTGTAAAAGTTGACATATTGTAGCTGTTTTCCTCACCCCACCTGCTTTAATTTGACACATTTTCAGAGGAAAGTCACTATTCATTTCATATCTAAACCTGTCAAATACTTTTCCTTCACTTAATACCAGAGAAGTCAAGTTTCTTAGTATGGCATATTGAAAAGCTGTAGAGACCAGACAACTCATTGCATACAATACTTCAGTGGGAAAAAAAATAAAGGATATAAACAAGTAAGCAGTAAAAAGCTCAAATCAGAGTGGAAAAAAAGTCACTGTTCAGAGCATTAAATTTAATATTAAATAAGAAATAAAAAGTAATTGATACTTAACGTTCCAAATAGACATCTAACACTATCGGTGGTAGCAGAGGAATGATTTGGGCTTTTGTTTATTTGCTTGGCTTTTTCTTTTTTCCACAGGTGGAGTGCAGTCTTCTTACTTCTGAACCTGTGTGCCTTAGGTACTGTTATGCATAGTTAATAATACTTCATATTTTCTCTAGGTACGATCATGAGACTTTTTGAAAACTTGCGGTGCCACAAAATGGCAAATATCTGACAATAACTCATTACCTCATTACAGTTTCCAGTAAACATTCCTGTAATAGGTAAAGATGATTTAAGAAGCATGGGGACATGGTTCTACCACCTGACGGAAAGAAGAGTAAATACCTTTGACAGGTAACTCAGGCCTTCTGTATGTTAGTATGGCAACAAGGTATCAGTTATTTAAGAGTGGGATGCCCTCAGACTTTGATCAGCTATTCCAGCATGAACCTAGTTGACAAAATTTGTCAGAGAAAACAAAAATTAAACTTTTTTTGTGAGAGAAAGTATTAGCTTTGAAAAATATTTAGTTGAAAAATGCCTAATCAGACCTCAAAACCAGCTCTATTTTCATGTGCCAACAGTAGCTTTTCAACAGCTTATGACAATGCTACCTTTAGATGAATTTCAAGAACATTAGAAGAATTATTTCTTCCCAATTTAAGCTTTTTTATCATTTTTTTTAAAGCAATTTAAAAAAAGAAACAAACTGAGGGAAGACAGCAAATAAGCAAGGAAAATCTGCCTCCAGAGATTTTTTTTTTTTTAAAGAAAAATCCTAAATAGCCAGACTAATGTTTATATGGAAAACTGCTAGGCAAGATTAAATTTATGTGGAACTGTCTGCTCAACCCATAAGACTGTTGTGTTTGGGAAAAAAATCTTGCAGAAAAACTTCGGCAATAAATTAGGTTTTGTATGAATCTCAGTATCTGTGAAATGTGTTATTACTGTGTGATTTTGACTTTGGTGAAGGTTCAAGTCTCAAGCACAGACAGGTCTCCCTTTTTAGTTGATATTTTCATTGTTTTAATAAATTATATATTTCCATGGATCTCCCTGTGTAGGAAAGCTGCAGGTGTCTAAGCATGCTTCAAGTCTCCATTAACACAACCAAAATCTTCAAATCTACATGTTATGAATGAGTTGATTGCCATGATTACCTTTGATCTGCAACCACAGCTTTTACAACAGGGAGGACTGATGCATGAAGGACTCTATGGCCATATAGGACAGTTTAATAACATGAAATAAGCTCAACTGGAAGAGAGGGAGCAGGTGGCTACCTCTGTTAAGAGACAGACACAGCTGGCTTCTTCCTTTGACATCTAGTAGACATAATAACACCAACCAGCGCAGCCAGGGTTGAGCAACTTACATATGAAGAAACTGACTCTAATAACACATTTTAGGAAGAACAGAAGAAGCGAACACGGGAATTGCAGAGCTGTAACAAGTATTGAACTGCAAATTGTCTTTATAGGATCATACTAGAATTGAGGCCACAGAATACACAATTATATCAGATTCTAGTGCCCACAGTACAGTTTCATTACATACACTAGAAACATTCCGGTCACAATAAGTATGGTTAGAACTAAGATCTGCCTGTTTTTAAAATTCCTGCCAGCAGATCTCCAAGTAGCACTTCATTATCTTCTGGCAAAACAGTGATATACTGTGTGGACTCCATCCAGTAGTAGACAGCAATAAATACGCATGCTAGGTAGAAGATTAAGATTCTGGCTTTCCCCAAACCTATCACCTGAAAGTGCCTGTGAGAAAATTAAAGACTTGACAGGAAAAAATGCAATTAAGCATGCTCAGGTGTATTTGCATGTGCTCTGAATGAACAATAAGATACAGTGATAGTGCCACTCACTTTAGATAAAATTATGGAATGGACAACAGAGTAATAACATACTCATTAAAAACACATTAAATCTATGTCTCAATGTTTTGAAAAACAAAGCAAAACACCACCACCAAAGCCACTCCTTTCTGAGTTTTAAAACTGAAATAAGGGTAAAGAAAATAACAATTAGAGGGAAAGTTTTTTAAGGTAACACAACTGATTATGTGAATTTTATAACTAATACTAATTTCAGTTTATTTTAATAGAGAATTTAGCTAATTAATCTTCTATGACTGTAAGTGTAATAGTCCAATTATGGTTAACAGAAAGGTTAATAACTTATGTACATTTTTTATTACTTTTATATTAATTTGATTCAAAAGCAGTCATTCTATATTATTTTTTACATTATGCATACTCATCCACACTGCTTTCTTAAAAAGTCAGTTGTCATTCCTAAACTCACTGAATTAATATAACAGCAAAACAACTAGAAATGCCTAATTAAGTATTTCAGTGACCTTTAACGTCATAGAGTTAAAGCGATATATTTTGGATTTAAAATATGCTAATGTAGCTGATAATTCAACTCATTGTACACCTGTAATTTAAGTTTCTCTGTACAAAACAGCAGTTTCTTGAAAACAAGATTAATTATTCAGAGTTCGTAATGAACTCAAAACCACAAATCATGTTTCAGTGCTTTCAAAATCTCAGTATGATGGCTAAGAAGCTTGCTGTAGGTGTTAATTAATGGCTGCATTAATTGTTAATTAGCAAGTGTTAAAATGGTAGCAGAAATGAATGCAGAATACATTCAGACTTTCCTTGAGTATCCACTTTATAAGAGTGACTGGCATATCTAGACAACTTGCTATTTTTCAGTTAGTCTCTTCTGCAGGCTCAGAATACAGCCATGGCCACTGGTCTTATTTGGCTTGGTCTGGGCAGATTTTTATTTACTCCTCTGCTGGGAATAGAAAAGTATCAGGCAATGCGTATCAGTACTCCAGTTCTTGTGGCCATACCACTTGAGGATTCACAATAGGAAGCAGAGTTATCACACTGGGTTGGGAATATGTAAGGGAAGCCATTCATCCATCCATGATGTCAAAGTTTTCCTGGGTTTCCTCCTCCTTGGGTCTGAGTCTGAGAATGGGTGAGGTAGCAGGATCAGAACTCAGGAAGCGAATTTCCCTATATTAAGAATTCTCTTCATTACAGGTTTTTTTGAGCTGCCTGAGCACAGAGTCCAGGCCACATAGTGAAACAAACAACATTTTATTATTAGAATACCACTGTGTGTGCTGAACAATTCTAACACAACAAACTTCAGTTAGAACAAAAAAAACTTAGTGACAGCATGATGTCTTTACCAATAGTACATGTATAGTTGCATATAATCCAAACAAAATTTACAGTTTAAAGAGACAGGGATACCTGAAGAATCATCACATATAATATATGCAATTATGATTTCTTAAAAAGTGATGGCAGGTTATGAACACAAGAAAGTTAAATAACAAACTTGGTGTTCAATCAAATGCTAAATCATATACTTTCAGTAACAAGACTAGCATTTATTTCACAGCAATTTAATCCTCAAATATTCTAAGGATGAACATGTTTTACTTTAGAAATAATCACCAACCTTTACTTATGTTTCAGACTTTGAGATTCTAAAGCAAAGCATAAATATTTCATGCAAGTATTGTTCTGTGGTACCCATCTGGAAGAAGAGTATTTTCTCCTTCGTTGATTAAAACTTTATTGACCTTACTGTTTGTCAGGTTCTGCTAAGGGGATTTTTGCCAAGCAAATTTTTAATATTGTGCTTGCCAAAATGCATCAACAGATTCTGTAAAGGGTAATCGTAAAACCATGGGGAACATTTAATATTACAGCTAAGACCATGGCATTTACATTTTAACTTTTGCTTTCTTTCAGATTTTCTGCAGTTACAATGGGAAAATGAAATGCAGACAACACAAACATCCTTGCATAAAACAGTGAAATGCCATAGGCTTGATAATTAAGGGATGTCATAGCCTTACTGACAATATTTCCAATGTGAATTCCCTTACTTAATAACTAAAAGTTTATGACAAAATTCTTCTTACAAAATCTCCTCTTTTTTTTTTTTTTTTCTGACAGACAAAGAACAATTTTTTGAAAGAGTCATCAGAAAAAGATCTTTGTACAACCTCAGGTCTGAGCTCTGTGAGAGCTTCTGAGAAGGAGCCTAAAGACCTTTCCTTAGTAGGAAGCACAAAAGATTGACCACTAGGTTGCTCTGCAGGCCAGAGAGAGCAGAGGTTTACACCTTGCAAGAGCCTGCAGCTTCTCTCTGTAAGTCCTGAAATCCCTCTAAAGAGAGGGCAGCAAAGACAGTTGCAGGTGGAAGTAAGGTGAAATACAGCAGGACACAGGAGAAGGCTTTGTTCTAGAGGAAAAAAAAAAAGGATTTTAAGGACCTTGTTCCTTAAGGCTTAAGGCTAAACATGAAAAACAGATTTTCAGAAGCTGTTATTGAATTGTATAGATGGTGTACATGTGAATAACATTTGATAAAATAAGTATCTGTGCCTTAAGTGAAAAGTCTTGCTTCTTTCTAGCAGAAAGCACTCTGCAAATGTTTTCCTCTGTTTGACCTTCTATCTCTATTCTGCCACTATTCCTCAGTCATATTTGAATAAACCATTTTTCAGAGAGAAATGAAAGTACTCTGTTGACCAAATGGCTAATTGTGAGATACAAAGTCTTAATCATCAGTATTTGTGTCAAGATCTATCAGCATATTACATACACTCTCATTTTTTTTTCCCATGCCTTCTAAAGCCCCAGGGCCCTTTCAGGCTTCATCTCTTCGTAAAGTATAATCTGATCCTACCCATATGTCTAATAATATTCTTTATCTGTCCAATTAACCTAAAAATAGTTATCTTCAAAGCAAGGGTGACTTGGAAAGACTTGGTATTGTCCAGTCTACACAGCTATTTGGGATGACTTACCACAGAGTGAAATGTGGAGAATTTGGAAAACACGTCTAGACTGGTGGTGCAACAGAACTCCAACACCGGTAGTATACAAAAAAAATCCAATAAAGCCATTTACTTTGCCTTTATTATATAGGTATCCCACATTTTTTTCTTAAAATAATAAGCTTCCAGTGGAAACAAAAAATTGTTTTTTCTTCCAGACAGAAAATAACCAAAGTCAAAAGAGTTTGCAAGTGGGTGCAAAACGAAGTATCACCACAGACAAGGTCATATGATTCCATTACTGTTTAAATTTAATGTTTAGGTTTTATAAATGTTTGAGGCAGAGCAGACACGTAGGAAGTGCACCAACTGGTATATAAACAAGACCATATATGTTATTTTTGTAGATCGATAGGTTCCACTAAATTTAAGTTAAACTGAATGGGTAAACAAGAAGTCTTTGCTGAACTGTCCTTCCCAGTTAACTTGCAAAGAGCCCCATATTCCCCACCATCATCTATAGTACCAACTTCTAGCATTTCATATCTTCAAAGGCTCATTTATCTTCCTTTATACCTCTGTCAGGGATCCTTTTCTACTAAGTGCTATACAAACACAACACCTTAACAACCTCCAGCCACAAGACAAGGGTTAATCACTAGACTGATAGAGGAAACTCAGCTACATAATGGGGCAATATTACCCAGCATGACAGGGGATTGTCACGTTTCCATGCAGACACACCAATGATTACACTATTGCAGAGGCAATCCAGAAGTAGTTCGGATTTATCTCAGCATAAGCCACTTAGCTTTTTGGGTAGTTTCTGCACTGCAGTGAAAAAATACACAACCCAGGTATTTTAAACACAGTTTGAGCAAATATATATACTCTTTATTGCAGGCACAGCAGCAACTGTACTTTACATGTGAAAGTTACATTCCTGAACTAACAGAAAGAAATAAAAAGTAAACATCTAGCCCACTACATACGTCATTTAAAGAATTTTTTTTTTTTTTTTAAGATAACATTGTTTGGTACTCCACAAGACAGAACTTCCTTTTTCAGTCTGCACCATCCATGCTATATTTACTCACAGCTGTTACATGGACAGTTAAGAGAGGGTCCATCCTTTTTCACAAATCACTCTGCCTGAGGTACTTGAGCAGTAGGAAACTACAGTGAACTAGAGGAGAGAATGTGGCAAAGAGCATAGTAAAATAACAGGATAAACTTTACTTTAGTTAGTTTAGCGAGTGCTCCTGTCTTGTGGCAAGCCAAAAATACATAACCTGAGGTTTCCATTCAAAAAATCACTTGCCCATATGGAGTCTGTTACCACATCTGTTCAGAAAAATAGGTCACAGATATGTAAATAAGGAAATTAAATCAATAAAAATAATCCACTCCACATCCATAATTTCTGACCCAAATAAGATGCTGACCTCTAGAGCTGTTAAATCTGCTGGTAGACGGCAAAGATGCAACAGTGGAACAATTTGCATTTGTAGGAACCACCCACAAACAAATCTATGATGACAAGCAAATGCCACAAAAATATTTATACATACAGATGTGCTGCAACAGCTGGTTTAGGTGACCTGTTTTATTATGTGCAGCAGCAGTGATTACCTCCGCTCTTACACTTTATTTATACCACTGTTCTTTTTTCCTTAACACTACTCCACAGCTATGATGACACAGCATTCACTAGCACACCTGCAGCATACATGGATATATCCAAAGCTGGAATTATGCCTTTCAATTATAGAGTGGATTCCTACATCTGGGATGTCAGATCTGAGCCCAGAGATTACAATCCTCATATCACAAATTTAAGTAATCTTCACAGGCCCTGTGTTGATTCCTCCATATCCACCCTCTGAATTCTTCTCAGAGTCTGCAAGAAAACGGTGATGTACCTGTAAGACTTAGTATATGAAAGACAAAACTCCAAATTATATTAGATGTTTTTCACTGCTTACTGTAAAGTGCTGGGATGTTTTGCCGTCTCTTTATAAATTCCCTCAAACAATCTCATTCCATAAGCTGAGCTTTACAATGGCTCAACTTCAGTGGACTTCAAATTAATACACATGTAACTATTTGTATCATAATAAAACATTTTTTCTGCATTGCACTTTGTCAGCATCCCTTGTGATCCTGTTAATCTAATTCAAACACATAAACTGTTATCCTGCATTAGGATTTTATTCCAGCTATACTGAAGAGGTTTCATTTCAGCTACTGTTTGTTTTTTATTAACAGAACTGCCTAAGAGCACTAACACTGGAAAAAAGATCCACGTGTGCTCGGTACGCTACAAATTTGGAGAGTTCATACTTAAAGAGCAGACAGAGAGGAACTCAAGGAAACAGTGACACAATACTGGCAGCATGAAGCAAAATAGAAGCCTAAGCACCACTGTTACTCCACTCATTTTTGTGATTTTTTGTTTGGTTGGGTTTTTTTGGGCTTTGGATTTTCTTGGTGACAGGTTTTATTTAAAGGATACTACTGGAAGAGATAACACACTATAGTAGTCATATTTCTAGGGATTTCCTGCCATGTGCAAGACAAGGAAGCTTGAAATACAAGATTTTATTATCCAGGACCCAGCATCAATTCACAGAGTCACCCAGGTTGGAAAGGCATCAGGAGATCTCTATTCTAATGCCCTGCTAAAAGCAGAGTCAGCTCTGAATTCAGACCAGGTTGCTCAGGGATTATTTGGTTGGGTATCAAATATCTCCAAAGACAGATATTGCACAACCTCTTTGGACAACATGTTCCAACGCTTGACAGTCCTAACAGTGGTTTTCTTCCCACCCCAAATATCCAGTTAGAACATCTCCTGTTTAATTTTTGACCAATTGTTTCTCTCCTGCTGTGCACCTCAATAAAGCTCCAAGCTCTGGTTTCCCAGTAATCGCCTCTTGTATACTGAGAGGCTACTGTTAGGTGTCCTCGAAGCCATCCCATCTCCAGGCTGAAGATGCCCAAGACTCCTGTTCCCACAGCCCAGAGTGTAATTGGTCACCTTTCTGCCAGGGTTCATGACTGGCTCATGTTCAGCTCTTGCTCTCTAGGGCCCCAAGCAGAGCTGCTCCCCAGCCAGTCAGCCAGTCCCCCTCCACATTACTGTAGGGGATTCCTTCCCAAGTGCAGGACTTTGCGTTAGTCCTTGTTGATTTTCATGAAGTTCCTGTTGATCTATTACACTAGCCAGTCTAGAGCCCTCTGAACGGCAGCTCTGCCCTTGAGCATTATCAGTTGCATTTCCCAGTTTTCTGTCACTCAAAAACTTGACAGGGGTGCATTATGTCTCTGCCTCTACACCACTGACAAAGATATTAAAGAGGATAGGTCCCAGGATAGACCCTCTGAGGAACTCCACTTCTAAATGGCCTTCAGGTACAATATGACCATTAACTACTACATTTTGAACCCAATAGTACAGCTAGTTTTTCACCTCTCTGGTAGTCAACCCATCTAGAGCGTGGCACTGCAACACCCCAACACAGAGACAAGGGATGATGCAGGAGACCATGTTGAAAACCTTGCTAAAGTAAAGGTAGGTGGCAACCACTACTCTCCTTTCATCCACAAATCTAGTAATTTCATCATACAAGGCAGTCAGGTTGGTCAGGTGTAATTTGCCTTTGATAAATCCTTTCTGGCTGTTCCCATTCACCTTCTCCTTCAGTGTCCAGAAACAGTTTTCAGGAGGACTCACCTTCTGACCTTACTGGCAACCCGACAGAGGCTGACTGGCCCATCATGACCACTAAAACTAAAGTTGGAAAATGAATCAGAAGGATCTCAATAGTCTGCACAAATGGGCTGACAGGAACCTCACAAACCTCACCAAAAACAAATACAAAGCCTTGCACCTTCAATGGAATAGGCAGAAAAGACAAGGAGCAAGAATCTTCTTAGAGATGCATAGCAGAATTAAAAACCAGAATAGCTGCAAGCAACCTGATCTAACTTTGAAATTAGCCTTGCAATGAGAAGAAAATTGGACCAGATCTCTAAAAATCTGTTCCACCCTTAATTATTTCATGATTCTATGACAGGTAAATAAGAGCAACTAGAAATTGGCTGAAACAAATCAAGGCAGGAGAAAATAAATTTCTTTCCCTGGTAGCATTATGAATGACACATGCAAGGTAAGAGCAGAGGGAAAAGTGTTTCATGTTGAAATATCAATAAATATAATAATGAAACCCCTCTCATAAGAAAGGGCATAATCAAGAATGAAATATATTAAGTTGGAAGACATGTAACCTTATGCAGTTGGTAAGTAAGTGCATCTAATAGGAAAATCTTTGGCTCATATTTATACAGGTTATTTATTACAGAATCTACTTTCTCCTAAGAGATGAAGCAGCAGTACACTGTCAAGCATGACAGCAATTTGACTTTGATTCCCCTCTGGCACAAACATATCTTGAAGCAGAGAAGGCAAGATCAATATAGGATGCATGTTCCTACCATTCAGCTGATGCCTCAACAAGCATTACCCCTCCACTTATTTCCATGTTTCTCTCACTCCCAGTGTGTGCTTGTGTTACACAGATATCTGGTTCAGACGAGAGACTTTTTCTGGGTTCAGGTTGCAAGATGATACAAAAAAAAAAAAAAGCCCCCCCCAAATCCCAAAACAAAAAAAACCACCCCCCCCTCAAACTCTGGAGTATCAACCCAACACCATCATCCGAGATCTTCAGAGGAAAAAGCCCATTATCTGAATGTATACGTTAGTAATTCAAAGTTGTAAGAACTGTTACTCAACTCATTTTTCTTCTTTCCTATTCTAAAGCATGCATAATGCTATTAAAATGTTAATAAACACAGGTAGAAATTATGTTGCTTTATGATATACATTTTACTTCTGATTGTTATATGAAAGTATATATGAAAAAAGTATGAAGTAAGAAACCACGATAATGAAAGATCTAAATTTCTCACTTAGATGGTTTCTAACAAGTCTGGTTCAATTTCTTACAAGAGGACCCTTATCTACCCAAAGTAACACTGGAACACCTGTCCTGCATCTGCTGAAGCTATATTCCTTACGAACTTATGCAAACATCATGGAGATATGCCGGCACCGGGGACAAAGGGAAAACCTTCTGGACTAATTAATAAGGTGATATTGAAAAAAGGGGAACTTTATAATCTCCTAGGGAAAACATATTTTTACTTACTATTTATTCTCCAACAAATGGCAAATAAAAGACTTTCAGAAAAATGATAGGGAACCTTCTCAAGTGTAAGAACAGACTTTTTCTCCATCTTTTCAAACATAACTGCACAGAAAAGAAAATTCTGTCTAAAGACAGAATTAAAAAAAAATGTGGCTTTGGCTTCAAGAAAGGAAATAGTTCTTTAAGATTACATTGCAACAATAGATTTAATCCTACAGAAGAATGTTTTTGTTTCTGTTAATCTTAATGACATATTGTTTAAGAGTTGGGAGACAGACAGGGATATTAGCTCAGCTGATTAAAAAGACTTTAATTTATATTTCATTTTGAAGAGGTGGAGTCCCACCTGCCTAATGTGTTGTATTTGAAATTTATCTATTTAACAGTATTACAAATATTTCTTAACAGAGTTCACAATATATATTCATTAACTTTCATTTCATTTAAAAGATTTAAGCTTAGATATGGCTGAACTTTTAAGTGTTAAAATATTGGAAATTGACAAAATGCAATTGGAGAACAAAATTCAATACCTGATTTACTTTAAAAGAAAGTCTCAAATACCATAGCCTTATTCTCTGCTGATTCCCCGCCACAAATCTTAATTTCAGCATTTTCAAGTTAATACATTCTGCTGGGGTATGGTTGATTTGTTGTAATTTTAAAATAGGTTCTGTAAGCCTTATGGGAAAGTTCATGAATCATTCTGAAATTTTATGTTTTAATTTTAATTGTATTTGTTAAATTTACACTTGTAATCCCTAGTAGGGAAGGACATATTTTAATAATCAATATACTTCTGGAGATTTTTGTGATACTTTGTTGGTTTGCATATGTACCACTAAAAAGAAAAAAGGTAATGACACTATGGAAATGTCTAATTTTATTTCAAAATCTTTTATATAAAACATCCACCAAGAGAGTGTTTGTGCACATTGGCTAAGGGTACTTGAATGAAAAGAGAAGAGGTGAAGACTGCATGGGTGGGGTGGGGGATAAATTGTGCTTTTCAACAAGTTCTTGCATCTCTCTATGCCGCTGGCTACGTTTACATGGACTGCTTAACTCACTTTAACTCCAGAAAAATACCTGATATGCTTTACCTCCCCACCCACAGTTGCTTAAGCCAAGACCTTCCAAGGCCATTGGGAACTCTGTTGGTACGTCAGCTCCTGAGTGTGAAGATTTCTTAGCCGTGCTGTTTCAATCCCCAAAGAATCATGTATGAAACTATTCCACTATTGATGAGGGCAAGCTTAATGTGTGACAAATTATCACTCCAGGTTAAAGTTTAGCCCGTATGACAACTGACAACATAGTTAAGAGCTGTGAGATAAGTGCATGTAGACAGAGCTCCTTCATATTCCCAAAAGTGCTTTCTGTATCACACGGAAATAACATGAAGGGTTAAGGTACCTTAAACATGTACATCTAGCACAACTTTAGGGGACCAGAGGCAGCAGATACAACACAGGATGTGTTGCCATAGACCCGAGTCCAGAAGGGACAGCTGGAGGCCATCCAGAGTGAAAGAGCATGTCTAAGGTGACTCTATGGTTACACATGCAAATAGGTTCTCTGTTGTCATGGAAGAGTTGGGAAAGACATTTAGGACCCTTCAGTTTTTAAGGACTTATCCTAAATAAAAGCTTTTGTTTAGGATAAAACTGATACTGGGATGTGAAATGCCCTTCAGCAAAGACTGTACAGATTCAATGGATCTTAAGTCTTTCTGAAAGCCGGGTACTCCTGACTTCTCTCAGTTGATCCAGCTCTTTGCTTTATTCCTGGAGGCCAGTTTCTTCATCTTTGGACTCACAGTGGGAACTTTCTATCTTCTTTGAAACTGTCATCTAGTCCTAAACTGAAAAGAAATTCATTCCTCTTCCCAGTTCTAGCACATGATACAACAGGTGCAAAGCATAAATAAGCACAGCAAAGTCACCTCTAACTGTGGGTTCCTGAGCTTAGAGAGAAATGTCTGAACATCTCTGGTTAGACCTTTGCCACTTGCATGTATTTTTCATAGCCCTGCTCTACATACAATGTTCACTGAACTGATACAATAAATATATATTAATTTCTCCTTGTAACAAGAATTTCTTCTTTATGTTCTGTATTTACACAACTACTACCAAGTAATCCTACATGTCTGTATGGCATTTCTTTGTCTTGGTCAGAAAGTAAAGGAAAGAAAGAAAAAGAAAAAAAAAAAAAAGAAAATAGAAGAGAGAGAGAGGCTGGAGTAGTGCTTAACAGGAAAAGTTTTACACATGAAAGCACAGCTATGATTTTTACTGCAGATTCACAATCCATTGTAGTCTTAGGACATCATAAAAGTATTTTACTTTTTTTGAGCTCAGTGGTTAGTTTCTGTTAAAAGACTGGGTTACTTCAGGCTGAATTCTGCTCTGAAAACAGGTTTAATCAGTGGTTACACTGTCCTGTGTTACAAGATACAGATTTGGGTGATTAAACCTTAACATGAGTACAGCTGTACTGGGTCAGACAAAGGTCCACCTACCAATGTATCCTGTCTCTGAGAGAACAGATCTCAGGGGGAAAAAAAAAAAAGGAAAAAAAAAAGAAAAGGGCAGACATCCTGTGACACTTTACCCCCTACATTTCCTCTGAGATAACAACAATGTGCAACTTGAGGACTTTGAGTCACAGGTTTTATCTTTGTGTTTATCAGCACTTAATGAATATTTCTTCCACAGATTTCAGTAATTGATTTTTAACTCATCTAAACTTTTACCATATGTATTATTCCACAGCAATAACTTGCATAATTTAATAACACCTTCTGTGGAAAAAATATATACTTATTTCTTACTCTTTGACTTAAATGTGCTTAAAATTTCATTTGGCTCTGCCTTGTTTCTGTATCTTGAGAAAGAATGAATAACCATTCTCCTGTTCACTCACTGCTGCGGTGCTCGTTATCCATTTCTTATTCAGTCCAAAGCATCCAAATCTGTTTCACTTTTTCTTATGCGGAAACCATTTCAGACTATTTATCATACTTGTTGCCCTTTTCTGTACCTTTTCCATTTCTAATATTTTATTATTATAAACAGAACTGCAAATAGTATTCAAGATTGAGGACAACATGGATTTATACAGTGGCATAATGATATTTTCTGCTTTCCTCTCAATTCTTTTCCCAGTTCTCAAAACTCTATTTACTTTTCTGACCACCACTAAACATTGAGCTGATGTTTTCAGGGTGCAATTATATAATGACTCCAAGATCTCTTTCCTGAATAGTAATAACTAATTTAAAGATCTTTACTGTATATGTAGAGATGGATTGTTTTTCCAACCGGAATTACTTTGCATTTGTCAAAATTGAATCGCACTTGCCCTTTTATCACCAGTCAGCCAGTTTCACAAAATGCACCCTGTGTTCTTCATTCAGATTCCTTACTTAATATTCTGAATAAATTTAGCATTATCAGCAAACCTCATCACCTCACTCCCCATTTCCCTTTCCAGATCTGTTGTGAATAGTCTGCCCCAGCACAAACCTCTATGGAAATCTACCAGTCACTTTCAGCCATTGTAAAAACACTCTGAAAAGGGTCCTTTTGATCCAATTAGCTACCAGTGAAAGGATATTCCTTTCTATCAAATGACAGCTGTGTTTATTTTCTTATGCTTACATGTTTTGGTATTCACATGAAGCTGGTTCACTCTCTGACGTCTTGCATGCCTGCTCCTTTCTAGTCATCCCACAGCAACCATTCCATCCAGTTGGCTTCTGGGATCCAAAGTGAAGGAGCCAGCTTGGTCTTCTGAAAAATTAAATTGGACTTGGAAATCAGAAAGCTCTGCTTCGAACTCTATTCCCTACAGACAACATGGATTCACTCCACATCTGATTTCAAATCAAGACCCTCCCTCAGCAGTGCAGCAAATGTGGGTTCCCACATTCCTTTGACCACTGTCCTGTGCATGTGAGCCTATCACTGGTGAAAGCCTGCCATTTGGGCAGTCTGCACACCTCTCTCTTCAAGTCAGAAGGATGCAAGGACAGAAACAGACTAACTTAGTGTCACAGTAGAAGACAGCTCTGGTTTCCCTTCATAAATACCTCAAAGACCAAAAAGATCTTCTCCCAAGAAGATGGATATCAACTTGGTGCTGACAGCTACCAATACAGGACTGATCAGAGTTTGATATAAGTTAGTATCTGCGTACAGAGAGGTGCACAGTGCAAACCAGTATGCCAGTGTTGCTTGTCAGAAAAGCCTGATCTGTACTGAGCTCCACCATACAGGCAAGCACCTGCTTTTTCAAAACCTTCAGGTTCTCAGCCTGGGCCTACACATGAAGCTTATAGAAACCAAGAGCCAAGGCTCATCAGAGAAATGAAGTGAGCATCTAAGGAAGGGACTCAGCTATGCAGGAATCATTTCCACCTCTTCTGCCACTGTCTCGAAACATCAGACGTACCATCCTGTGGAACTGCCTTTCCAGCACAGGAGAGGAAGTTTAGATTGGGCAAGTGTCTTCATTTATTGCATTTGTTTGGTGTTAGTGAAGAGGGAAAAACACAGCCTGCCTGACCTTAGGAGATACACAGAGCAGTCAGTATGTGGCATACAGATAAGCACTAAAAGAATTATAGTGTTATATTAAAACGTATATTACAATTTGTTTAGCAGTACAAAAGCAGCAACATTTCCTCCAATACCATTATAAGCTATGTGAAGCCTATTTCTTCGGTGATTTCACTTCTAGATCCAGAGTGATAAGTAAATGTGATCAAGCACAATAAATTATGGTGTACTTCTTCATCCCACTTCCAATTATTCTTCGTTCAATTTCATTGACATAAGGTAAAGGCCTGGTAGATGTAACAGCTTATCATCAATGTCAGTGCTGAGAAGAGAATGAAGATAATCTCATTCCCATTCTATGCTATAACACTGTACTAAAATCAGTCACTGATTACTGTGCTCAATTTTTTCCCCAGTGTGCACCCTGCTCTACATCTCCCTGACAGTTTGTATTGTTGTCAGCTAGGTGTCCCTGGTTTTCCTCTAGACTATTCCTAACTTTCATTTCACACTTTAGGCTATTTGCATAGGAAATTGAACATGTCCTATGATAGTAGAGAGGTACTAAAATCAGAGGGGGAAAAAAACCCAAACAATCTCCTTTCAGATATCAAAATATCTATGTGAAACCTTCCTTAAACCTACCCCTTTAATGGTTTCATTTCCTCATCTAGGAAAAAAGTAAGCAAAAGCACAGGTACCTTTCAAAGGGTAGCCTGTACTAAGAACTGTGATGATGTGCTTACTCAGGTAAGAAGAGATAATTCATGAGCTATCAGGAGGGCAGGGTGGAATTCAGGTTTCTAACTGGGGCTTCCTGCATACAGAATACAATGAATTTAAGTGACCCTTAGAGCAGATAATCCATTTTAGAAATACTACAGTACAGATCTCCTCACAACTGAAACCACTTCAGCCTATAGTCGGCAGTAGCAGTTGCTGCCACTCCCTTTCTATGTGTTTCAGACACATCTTCTCCATTTCCAATGCTGCTCTTACAGAGGCCTTTTGTATATTGCTTTGGGTATGGAATTTTTTAAATCTAGGAGCTGTGTTAGAGTGCTAAGCATGGGAAGATATTCCAAGTAAACTGGTGGTGCAGAAGACTATGTAGAGGTTATCCACACTATCTAATAAATCCATGTAAATATCTTGAGTTTCTGCAACAAGATTGTCAGTTCACTATATGTTCAGTTTATATTACCGTTGATCAAAATCTTTTGTTTGCAAGCTAGATCTTTGCTTCACACACATATACCCACACACATATACCTCCACAGTTAGCAACACAAAGAAACATCTGTAATTAGAACAAAGCATTTCAAGCTCCCCTCACTCCCCAAAAAGCAGTTACATAAAAGCAGGAATTCCATTAGCACATCTGCATGAGGCAGCATTTACACCTAGGTAGTGTCACATACTGCACAGGAGAAAAGCACAACACATGTACTAAAAATACATAACCTTTACTTTTCCCCCACAATCAACGCATGGCTCAGTTCGAGCTTGAAAACTTACTTGGGAGACCAAACATATTCAGCAAACTGAGCATTTTACCATCAGCACTATTTTGATATGCACACAGGTATCTCTGAACAAAATATAGTGGTAGGCCCTACACCTGGAAAAAAAAATAGTCTCAGACAAGTAAAGGTAAGCAAAGGATAAGCTGCATTATTAAAGTCCTCAGTACCCTGCATTCAAATGAACCATCATATATTAGGGACTAATAACTAGCTCACCTGCAAAAATCCTGGTAAGATGCAGTGCCAAAACTCTGCTCAATGAGGAAGGCCCCACTAAGCTACTTGCTGCTATCCTCAGACACTTTGCCACTGATTCAAACTATCAGAAACAAATGTCCCTGCCAGTCTGGGAAGCTAAGGAAGCCCGAGAGCAACGGGAGCTGCATATACAGCAACTGGATTCTATCAGAAGCAGGGGGAAATCAGCATGAAAATGGCTCTGTGCAACTCAGGCTATTTTTTCAGCTTTGCAGGGAAATCTCTGTAGAAAACAAGCAGTGAAAAAATCCTGTATTTATTTATTTATTTTTACCAGGAGGAATGCATTAAGAACATAAGGTAGATATGCAGAAGGTTTTCTCTCTTTTATCAAACATCTCATTTAAATTCTAAAGCACAGCAGACCTTCATTAAAATTCAATTGTTGCCAGGAGTTTCAGTGACAGAACTGTGACAGCTGAAGATAGGGACACTCTTAGTGAGGTGGTCCAAACTACACTGAAGATTCTTTCTCTCAGAAACACAGAGTTTGATCAGATTTTTTTTTTTTCTTTCCCCCCCATTGCTCTGAATGTTGCTTAAGTAGATTTGTGATTAGGCTGGACAGCCTTTCAAGCTAGGACTCCCTGCATATTCAGATCACTCAGGAACAAAAGCCACAATAAGCACAAAAAGATCCACGGGGCTACTCAAATAGCAGGAAAGACACAAGACAATAGTACCATGGACACATAGCTGGTAAACAAAGTGGTGAGAAGGACTGAGAAAAGAAAGAATACAAAGAAGTGTATACAGCGGTACTAAGCCCTGACAAAGCTCTTCCATCTTATTTCTCTTACTCCATAGCCTTTACCTGTCTCTTTGTCTGTCTGGTTTCTATCTTTGTTCTCCCAGGAGTCAGATTCCTGCTACCAATTAGGCTCATTAGGATATCCTGCAAGGCTCTGCCATTGCCCAATTAAACGAGTTGCCTGATTGCAGACAGAAATGCAGGTGACTCTTCCTGTCTGAAGTCTGGCAAAGATTGCAAAATGATCTCACTGTGTATAGCAGAGAGACTGTTAACTGCTTAGGTGCTAGGCATGGCACTGGCTCAGAAAACAATCTTCTTTTGAGAAGTAATTGCTTAATGTGTATATGGCTACTCTTAACTGGGGTTATTTATTCCTACCTTTAGTCCCGTCTTGAAAAGTAAATCACAAGTTCTTTATACCACCAGCACCTGTTATGCAAACAAAATAATAAATAAATAAATAAGAAATGAAAGCAGCCATAAGTGCCACCTTCCCTTGCAATGCAAGTGACCACACCAGACCTTGATTTGTGCACTGCTAATAATCTGTACATTATTCTAATCACATTCTATATCAACTGATGAAAGTCAAACTTCGTCCAAAATATAGTTTAGGATGAAATAAATATAAATCATCCCAAATAACAAGCCTTCTGAAACTAAAGTAAAAATCAGGGCTAAGGAAATATGCACTAAAATTGGTATAGTACTTTCTAAAAAAAAAAAATGTCAAAAGCACTACGAAGTGCATTTAAATGGACACATATTTTGTCATCCTTGTCAAAATAAAGGTATACCAAAACTGCTGGAGATTATCATTAAAATGTAATGATGAAAATTTCAACACCACAGGTTTCCAATAAAGCTGAAGTTTTTGAATGGAAAAGATTTGAAAAGGCATACTATGAATGACAGCTTTGAGAATCCCTGTTCTGAAACATTTTGCACCTTTGTCATTTTTTCCCGTTCAGTGCAAAATTCACAACGTCAAAGAGAACGAACATATAAGACATGATTAGACAAAATGACTGTGCTTAAACTGCAGAAATAGACATGTTTTGAATTCTAATTTCTTCCATTTTTCAAGTAGACTTTTTCTTATTATCAGAAAGTGGAAAAATTTACGTTACTTTTAAGTAAATAGAACTCATTAGCCCTGCAATATTCATGCTTAGCCTGCTTCTAGGCTTTGATGAAATTTATTTTTATTGCTTTTATTCTGTCATTTCATGAAGATCAAATCTATTGGAGAATAAGAAAACAATTGAAAATGTAACTAAAACCTAGAGAAAATGTTTCTAATTTAGAACTGCATGGCAACAGCTATTTCATATGCAGTCAAATGCCCATCCAGCTCTTACTAAAATCTTGAAAGGTGAGAACTTTAAAGAACATTTAAAGGAATTTCTACATCTTACTTTGTTAAGTATTACCAGTGCCAACTTAATGTTTTATTTGTTTTAGTTTGTCCTGGTTTCAGCTGGGATAGAGTTAATTTTCTTCCTAGTAGCTGGTATAGTGCTGTGCTTTGGATTTTAGTATGAGAATAATATTGATAACATGCTGATGTTTTGGCTGTTGCTAAGCGGTGTTTACACTGGTCAAGGACTTTTCAGCTCCCCATGCTCTGCCAGGTGCACAAGAAGCTGGGAGGGGGCACAGCCAAGATAGTTGATCCAAACTGGCCAAAGGGCTATTCCATACCATATGACGTCATGCCCAGTATATAAACTGGGGGAAGTTGGCCGGGGGGTAGCGATCGCTGCTCGGGGACTGGCTGGGAGTTGGTCGGCGAGAGGTGAGCAGTCATATCACTGGGTTTTTTACCCCCCTGGGTTTTATTCCTCTCTCAATCTCTTGTTTTCCTTCTCATTACAGTTATTATTATTATTAGTTCCAATTATTAAACTGTTCTTGTCTCAGCCCACAAGTTTCCTTACTTTTGCTCTTCCGATTCTCTCCCCCATCCCAACGGGGCGGGGGGGGGGGGGCAGGGTGAGCGAGCAGCTGTGTGGTACTTAGTTGCTGACTGGGGCTAAACCACAACATTCTTGATGAGAACGCTTTTTTGAATGTAAGCATTTAAGTGTCTATTTATTAGGTCTTTCCTATTTTGTAGTCCTGGAGAGCTGAGTAGGTGCCATGTGCTCTCACTGGACACCATCCATGTGTTAACACAAGATTAGTTTAACAGCTTCTAAAAGCTGATTGGGGCTTCTAGATGATAACATTTCAATGTACAGCAAAAGTTCTTAATTAGTTCCCACCACCCTGGTAATTTGTACTGTGAATTTCATGCTATTTGTTTTAATCCTTTTCTCTCAGATATCACAACATCCTTTTCCTTAGGACATGTTATCTTTGATGTATCAGGGAACACTTTTATGACAAGTGTCCCTCTACTAGTGCCAAGAAAGATGACAGCATTAAACAAGAACTCTTCCAATACTGATCTCTGGCTACCCTATAGCACAATACTTTCTCTTTTCATATCACCTCTTGCTCTCTCTCCTGGAGTCAATTCCTTATCCATATTTCATTATCACAGTCTAGTAATTACACATCCTCCTCCCAGAAAGCAGGGCAATAAGGATGACCCTGGGAACTACCAACTAGTCTCAGTGCCCAGTAAGATCACGGAGGAGATTTTCCTGGACGTTATACTGAAGCATATGAAGACAGGGATGTGATTAGAGACAGCCAACATGGCTTCACCAGGGGCAAATCATGCCTGATTAATTTTAGTGGCCTTCTACGATGGCTTGACTGCATCAGTGGGCAAAGAAAGAGCTACTGATGTCATCATACCTGGACTTCTGTAAGACCTTTAATATGGTCCCCCACAACATTCTTGCCACTAAATTGGAGAGTTATGGGTTTCATGGACAGACTGTTAGATGGATAAGGAATTGGCTGGATGGTCACATCCAAAGAGTTACAGCTCAATGTCCAAGTGGAAACTAGAGACAAGTGGTGTCCCTCAACGGTCTGTACTGGGACCATTACGATTTAATATCTTCATCAGTGACATAGACAGTGAGATCGAGTGCACCCTCAGCAAGTTTATGGATGAAACCAAGCTGAGTGGGGCAGTTAATGCTAGAGGAAAGGGATGCCATCCAGAGGGACCTTGACAAGCTTGAGGAGTGGGCTTATATTAAGCTCATGAAGTTCAACAAGGCCAAGTGCAAGGTCCTGCACCCTAGTATCAATAATCCCTAGTATCAATACAGACTGGGGGATGAATGAATTGAGGGAAGCCCTGCGGAGAAAGACTTGGGGGTACTGGTAGACAAAAAATTGGACATGAGCCAGCAATGTGTGCTTGCAGCCCAGAAAGTCAATTGTATCCTGGGATGTATACAAAGAATCATTGCCAGAAGGTCGAGGGAGGTGATTGTCTCCCTCTACTCCACTCTTGTGAAAGCCCACCAGGAGTACTGCATCCAGCTCTGGGGTTCTCAGTACAAGAAAGACATGGACCTATTAAAGTGGGTCCAGAGGAGGGTCATGAAAATGGTCAAAGGGCTGAAATACCTCTCCTATGAAGAAAGGCTGAGAGAGTTGGGATTGTTCAACCTGGAGAAAAGAAGGCTCCAGGGAGATCTTATTGCTGCCTTTCACTATATAAAGGGGGCTTATAAGAAAGATGGAGAGAGACTTTTTACCAAGGCCTGTAGTGACAGGACAAGGGGTAACGGTTTGAAACTGAAAGAGGTGAGATTTAGATTAGATGTAAGGATGTAAGGAAGAAATTTTTTTACTATGAGGGTAGAGAGATGCGGGAAAAAGTTTCTTAGAGAAGTTGTGGATGCCACATCATTGGAAGTGTTCAAAGTCAGGCTGGATGGTGCTTTGAGCTACCTGAACTAGTGAAAGGTGTCCCTGCCCATGACAGGGGAGTTTGACTAAGTGATCTTTAAAGGTCCCTTCCAACCCAAACCATTCTATGGTTCTATGTTTCTATGATCCGGCCACACTCTTTTCCATCATCCAAGAGATATTAGACAAGTTTCCCTTTTCCCAAGAAGCATCAAGCCACTACACTAGATATCCACCAGCAAAGTTTCCCTCAAGAACTTTTACTTATTCAAGCTGCTTAAGCGGCATAAAGGATTTGTGAAGTCAAAATAAAATTTAAAAAAATTATCATTATTCAACTCAGAAAATTTATCCTGAAGTATTAAAGGTATGGGTTCTGGGGTTTACTTTTTTATAACTGTTCATGCATTTTATATTTATAATTGAACTTAAAAAAAAACCCCAAACCCCTAATAGAGAACAAACATCTCTCATAAATACAGAAAACTAAAACTCTCCAGAGATTCACATTCTTCATTTCTACTTTCTTTCTGCCCCTTGTTAATTTTGTTTCCCTTTCTACAAAATACAGAAGACCAAATACAAAGGATGGTCAATGCTGCAATCAGTAAGGTCTTCAACTTTCTAGAAAGTGTTATAGTCAATGTGTAAGTAAAAATGGGAACCTACAGTACAGTTGGATGACTTCTCTGCCTGTATTTGGAAAGAAAGAAGTGATCCCTGCTTAATTACCATGAACTCCTAAGCTCAGGAGAGAATCTCAGCATTTGCATTCAGGTGGTTGAAAGCTAGTGCCATAGCCCAGACTTGGATGACCAAGTTCTGAAGCAGAGTGGGAAATCACACTTAATATTTCCCATTGCCTAAAATGCAGAATTTTAGCCCTGGATCCTGTGGAGAAGACTGAAAGGCATCTAATGCTGGGTTTTAAATTCCAACTGGAGACCAGGTGCTTATAAATTAAGAGCTATGGCACCTTACATGAAGATAACAGTCTTTCATTAGATTTAACCTTAAGTGTGGAAAAGATCTTAGGGTAAAACCATAAAATACACAAGAATTCTCAGGTTATTCTTGCCATAGCCAGGAAAGTTATTGTTTTCATCCTATGTGCTTTTTTTTAAATCTATGTATCACCAATATAATTCAATTCCTATAATAGAAGGAACAGTAGGGAAGAAACAGAAAGTATCCAAAGTATCCATATATTACTGGAATCATAATTCTTTTACAATGTGCTTGGAAATTTCTATCACTATTTCATCTGTGATAAACAGTGAAGTCAAGCCTGAGTCCTCTGAGGGCAAGAAGAAATAAAGATAAGGGACATAAAGAAATAGTTCCGATTATCTTCTTTGGGTTTTGTTGTTTTTTTTTTCTGCCAGAGGTCTTAAAAATGATTTAGGTTTTAAGGATTCTCTTTTAACATCTACTCTGTACTTTCTAAGTATTTATTTATTCCCCAGTGTTCAGTTAGAAGTGTTTTTCTTTCTCCTGTACACATATCCTAGGAATAGGGCTTCACCAAAAACACTTAAGCATCTCTGTCAACATATTGATGAGAAGAAATCATAATATATTCCTGAGGAGTAATTATTAATGCTTTAAGAATATAGCACATCTTTATCAAGTCAACAAATCTATGATATAATAATGTTGCTTGTAATGGGGTAACACAATATTAAGTGAAACAAATATGCTCTTATCATCAAGGATTATTTGAGCATGGTCTCTAAGTCTGTCTGCATCAGTAGCAGAATTATTGTCATGTTACCTTTTAAATTAATTTATTTCTGTTCTTTACAAAGTGTTAATAGAAGGATGTATTCTATATGCAGCTGTGAGGCAGCACTAAAAAGCCTATTGCCACAGGCTGGCTGGAGTGACTAAAACAAACTAATGTGCTTAGATTGTCTTGGGCAAAAAGTATAATAAAGCTATACCTACTGATTTTGGCAGGCTTTTTGGCCTAACACTCCCCAAAACCATGCCACTTTTAGCCATCTGTCCACATAAACATATGGAAACTTTATATTAGGCTTCCAGGCTTGGCACGTTTTATGTAATTTGATATGTCAAAGATAATGCCTGTTGAAGCTAAGCCTATATGTAAAAGACAAGGCTTATGGGCATAAGTCCATATTACAAAAGTCTGCTCAAGACCTCAATTAGTGTTGAATAAACAGCTATAATAGAAATTCAAATTAGAACAAACAAGTTCTGTTCACATCAGTCTAAAGCAATCTGATCATTTGGGCTTTTGGCCATACTCTCAGCTCCTGTTAGCTGGTTATTCTAGGACTCCAGCTCCAGCATGAGTGCAGGAGCATTGTGCAGCCACACTTACAGGACCAGTGTGACAGTGGTTGATGCCAGTCACCTTGGCATTTGATATACTGTATGGCTAACTCCACATTCTGGGGAATTTGACAAATATTACGATGTCAGGAGCTTTGAGGACCTTCCTGATGCTGTTTACAGTATGTCAAAGGAAGCAGATGTTAGCACTGCCCTATGTCATGACTTCTGTCTACCAATGTCTTGATGTCAGGTTGTTTCTGTCTGAAATATTCCAGTACATTCTCATTATCTCCTCACAAATAGAGGGCCTGGTTCTGAAAACTGCTGAGTGCCTTCAATTCTCAAGTTCCGTTTCAGCCAAGTTCAGAAAATACTAAACTTCTCTAGGATACCTGGGTTCAGCTAACCAGGGCAATTGTCTATCCATAACAACATACATTGACAGATACCATAAATTTGGTTAGAAGATCCATGCCTGACACCATTGTTCAACAGATATGCTGACAATGTAGGGAAGATTTTACAGACACATTTATTCAAAATACAGGGTCCAGTAAACAAATAAAACAGACTATTCAGCTGTACTGAATTTTATGCAAAAGGCATAAGTAATGTGTTGTGTGCTTGGAAATGAAATAGATGTCTACACTGTGTTTTCAAGAATAATTTAGGAACAGTAAAGAGTATACACAAACATTGGCATGAAAAGTCTGATTGCGTTTGTTCTGAACAAGACTTCTTTCTACAGTTAGAGATACTGTATTAACTAATGGTTAGAGCAGAAGAAAGATATTTGATTAAAATGTCAAACACAGAAGCAAACAGAGCCCAGCTTTTTAGCTCCCCTCACTGAGTTTCATGTTATACTCACCATTAAGACACTGAATGAATTTATCAAAATTCTTCTGCTGAAACAGCAAATATAGCCATACTAACATCCTCTGTGGGCAAAGAGGTTCCTTAGAAGCCTTTTATTACAATGGATGCAATATTGTGACTCTGCATTTGACCAGCTTACAAGAAATTCTGTTGTAAAAATATAGAAGAAATGAGGGTTATTATGTGTTGGGAAACCTATGTATATTTTTCTCTGTGACTGCTTATCTTTCACATTTTAACAACTTAAATTAAAAGCCTACCTACCTGCTGTTCTAATATTCAGCTAATAGCTTTCATTATAAATAGAAAAAATAATTTTTATTTTGCTCTTACACAGCTTCAGTATCTCAGCAACTTAGAAAGTATCACCTCTCTTGAATAAGAAGGTTCAACTGAACTATAGTGGAATTTTAAGGTTTCTACTAAAACATAAAAAGCAATAAAACCAAACATTCTTGTTAATGTCTAACTATAGCTCTAAACTATAGCTTCCTAAACTGTGTCTGGTAGGCCTTAGATATTTTAAGAACCACAGACTGAATTATCTAAAATAAGGGACACCAACCCATCTACCTTTGGCTCATTAAAAAAACTTCTAATTCAAACCTTCCAAGCAAAAAGCAATAAATGTTGTTTTTCCAGCTTTTTTATTATTACTATTAGTTCATTTTACCTGCAGGGTTTCTATAAATGAAGTATTTTTTAATACTGCTATAGGATTTCTTTTGCGTTCTCCAACCTAGCAGCCTGAATTTGACCTTCTCACTCATGAGAGTACCTAAATCCACTACTTCTCTCAGTGAGCTGTTTGGGAATACCATGACTTGAAGAGTAAATAATGTTCAACATCTGCAACAGTGTCAGAAAATGGGATCAAGAAGAGAAATTTTTAAAATATGACATTACTATCATGTAAAGGTGTTTAATTTTCTTAAATAATGAAAATTTAGCTTGATCCTGGAATGAGTAAACCCTTTATTACAGGCAGAACTTTCTGGATTAAATAGTTACACACATGAACTGCCCTACTGGTTTCATGTTTACAAGATTCAGCCAGAGCAAGGTATGCTAGAATACGGTTCACTGTTGATGTGAATGTTTTTCTGGCATGCCAGTGATAGGACATGGTGAGAAAACAGAAGGACTTTACCCAAGGATCTAACATTTTAGGTATAATTCTGCTGTAAGATGAATGCACATAGCAGGTCTTCTCCCTTATACTCTGTTCTTGTTAGAAAAAGCGAGTCCATCACTAAGATTTCAGAACGTCAGAGCAAACTTAGAGGCAAAGATCCATATTGGAGGTTTGAAAGAATAGTGCCTGTAGCATTTAGTTTGCTACACAGAATGAAGATGCAAAAGTTTCCAGTTTCTTCTTTGTTTTCTCTAATTATTCTATGAATGAAGATACGTAGTTACGTGTAGTCTACTTGTGTTTAGCTTTACTTTCCCTTTCTGCTTCTATTAACTAATAGGCTATGTTTTTAAAAGAATTTAGGTGACATCTGTTTTAAGAAAGACTTCATCATCTATGTTTTGATTTAAAGGCAGTTTAATTATCTGGAAGTTTGGGTAATTTTTTTGGTTAAAATGATAGGGAATAATTCCAAATAATATTTTACTCCCTCGTGTTAGTTTGGGGTTTTCGTCTCGGTCAATTTACTGGGGAGTTCATTGTGTGCAACATAGTAGAACTAAACTATCCATTTTCATTCTGTCCTATTACCCTGCTTGTCCAAAACAGTAGAAAAGATGGCTCCCACGACTTGTTTTTCTGCCTACAGAAGAAAACTAGGGAAACATGAAACTCTTCTTAGAACAAGATATATTTTGTAATTTTCCTGAACCAGGGACACTGATTACAATTTTGGAGAAGAAACGAACTGCTTGTCCTTCTGATGGGAAGAAATTTTTTCTAGCCTGCAACAGGTAATGGGGATGCAAAGACCAGTGTTCAAGAGGATAATGCCCTATGCATCCCGAAGTGCACCACACCTTGAACAGCACAAGATTTTGGCAAACTAAACACAATCTATGTAGCTGAGAGGCTTAGGAACACGTGAAGATAGTTACCTGCCAGCTAAGTCACTCTAATCCCAAGTATGTTGAAGTAAGTGGTGAAACGTGAATAAAATAGATTTCTAATGTGGGAAATCATTGTAGAGACAATAAACGCAAACAATAGAGGAATAAGAACCTGTAGGAAATGCAATAATAATGTTACTGATTTTCCCTAGTATTGATCTCTTCCTGTGGTCTTCTCTGTAGACTTACTTCATTAGAAATATTTAAGACATGGAACATTTTATTGTGGTTGAGCACTGACTAGGAAATTACTTTTGCAAATGACTTAGCTATTAATGAAGTGCAGGTGAGAAAAGAGCTATGCAAATAAGTTTCCCTGCAGCCTTTATCTCCAATATAATCATCAGAAGGGAAAAGGTGATAAAATATGTTGGCACAGATCATCACTAGCATTTACACAAGGGGGCTGGACTTGCAAAACCACAACTACCTAAACACTCGGGAGAGATGAAAAATAAGAACAGTATTAGTATTATAATCAATGGGTACTAACAAAATATGAAAAACAAAGTGAAAAAAAGATATCAAGCAACCCTTAAAAATTAATATAGAGGGTGAAATTCCTTAGAGGATTAAAAAGTAAAAAAAAGTTGTTCAAATTAGTGAGGCTACACATACAAATATAAAAACTTGTAAGCCAAATAGTAATAGCTCTTTTGTTGGAAAGAGCTTTCCCTGAAATTGCACTATTGCTGCTTTCGAAGATTAGTCCCGCAAAATGCCACCAGTACCACAGGATCAGTGTGTGGATCGAGACAATCAGCATGGGAGAAGAGTCACAGTTAAATGGACACTACTAAAATGAGCTCCTTTTTTTAAGTTTGAGAAATAGAGACTAATAGATGAGCAGCCAGGTCCAATTTTACAAATGTGTCCAGTAGGAGAACTGTAAGGATGTATGTTGGTTTAAACCACTCCATCACTGATGGAATACATTTAGTAGTCTGCCTGTCTTTGGTCAGATACATCTACCTTGTGCCTGTGTAACTAGAATAGATATAAAGCCCACAGCCCATGAAAGGGATGCCACTCACAAGCTCTCCCTGCTTAGCATAATTGGTAACAGCTATTATGGGAGAAAAGTAAAAGGGAACATGAAGCTATTGAAAGGTCAGAATTAAGGTGGAAAAATTTCAGGTGAAAATACGAGTTTTCAATCAAAAGATCTTTTCTGAAGAATTACGTAGACTTGGGTTAGCATATTGTACTAATCTGTACATGGAGAATTGTTTCAGAAAAATGCATATGTGTGCCAACCTATTCCTTGGTTTTAATGAAACACTTTCAGGGCTTTCCATTTGGAATGTTTTAAAAGAAAATATGTTCCAACTGCACTGAAGAAAGTGCAGAAAAGAACTCAGAAATGAAATATTGAATTCTACGCCCAAATATTTTTGTTCCATTTCTTTCAGTTCATCTACTATATTAAGAAACTAATTATTTACACCAAACTATTCAGGTCACTTCAAACTTTGCCTAAGACTCCTAAAAAATGCAATGCATAAAAACGGACTTTTTCATGTGAGAATGTTCAAACTCCTCCTCTCCCGTGAATTTGTTCAGATGTTTCCCCTGTTTGTGAAGTCTAGATTTGGAGCACCCAGACTTAAAATCCCCCAGGACAATTTACTGAAGCAGGAGGCAGTCCCCCCCTCCTCAGGATGGAAGTGCTCCAGTAGAGTGACTGAAAACAAAAGCAGGGCTGCTGGGAAAATACTGTCACCAGGATTGGACCACCCCTATCAAAAGCAGCTCATCCAGCTCACTGCCACTTCCAACCTGCGTCTGAGGAGCCCTTGGGAAAGAGAGCAGGCTGCCTGTGCTTTCCTAATCATGACAGCTGATTTCTGCCCATGTGGACTCTCAGATAAAGACAGAGATTTAAATGTGTGAGTATATTCTTCCTAAATGCACTTTACACTCATTTCACTGCTGCAAGTACAGACAACAGTACATGCAGGTGAACATGTCTGCTCAAAGGACTGGGAAGGAGCAGCAGGACTACTTCTGCAAGACTGATATGACTGCTGTAACAAGAAGTTCAGATATTGTAGCTCATCCACAGCAGAAATCTTCAAAATGTAAATATGAGTTATATCCCTTTTAGCAGTGCAAATAATGTCTGTTAAGGAACAGATTCCTATGCACAAAGTTACAGAGAAAAGTATGGACAAAACATTGGCTCCAATTTGTCCATGTAATGTAAGGATCCAGAAATAGGTGACTAATGAGTATATTCACAGAAAGCAAGACTTGTTTGCAATGGTGGACTGAGCTAGCCAAATAAATTATTTGATGCAGAGCTCTTTGACTGGCTTCACTACCAGCTCCCCCCCACAGGCTTGTGTACCCTTATCCAAAGGAAGCAAGCTGCACACTGCTAACGAGGCTCATCAGCATTCTTGCCAACATCGCTGCCTCTGGCCTCACCAATCCTTATTAAGAGAGCTCTAGGGCAGGTTGGCACCTCAGCTCGATCATGCATGGGGTCACTTCTGCATGCCACAGCACCATAATAAAGTCCCAAATTGGAACAACATATTTTAAGCGTACTCTACAGCCTTTATTTAAATGCCTTTTAATGTAAATTCACTGCTCATAAAAGTGAAAGAATGACTGTTCTGGCAGCCTCCAGGCATCATTTGGAAAGATGAAGTGCAGACTCATCTGCATAACTGCAAGTGCACTATCTCTGGCTGTGGCCTTGTAACCCCAGCTCCAGTCTCTTCATCAGAATTAGCCCGGTGGTTCCAAATCCTGCAAATGTTTTATGGACACGGGCAAATGTCCATTAGGGTCCAAACTGAGTTTTCCACTTGTGACCTAATTACAGTTTAGATTTACTGTGTGTCCTGTGAGCTGTCACTTGCCGTGATTTGCACTGCCTCGTGAGTCGTTAACACTGCCAGTGGGAAGAACTGTAAAGAGCTGAGGATGTTATGACGACTTAGCACCCAAGAAGTGTAAGAAGGCTTCAGTCAAACTCCTGATCCATCAATTACCAATGGAGCCTGAAGCCCTCAAGAGATTGCACGAGTGTGCTGATGACTCAGTAGTTTAACAGCATGGTCTCTTCCCTGCCAAATGCTGAGTCAGTTTTACACAAAATAAATCAGTCTCCCTTCTTTCCCTACCACTTCAGCTGCCTCCCACTTCCTCATTTCATAGCAATTAGGAATCAGACTGGGGGCATGTAACCCTCAGCAGCCACTGATGAGGGACAAAGAAAGAAAAAGAAGACAGGCAGACAGAGAGAGAGAGAGAGGGAGGGAGAACCAATACATGTATACAAGGAGGCAATGTATTTTTCAGCCATGCTTGATTTCTGCACATCACTCATTAAGCCACAGACCTGCCACTGTCACACACAGCCCTAGTGCTTTCTCATAATTTATTACTATGAAGTAACAACGCTAAAACTGGCAAGCAGGAAGCAAAGCAGTTCACTTATCTGAGATCTACGTAGTGTTACACTGGACTTTAAAAAATGTATGATACAGAAGATGTACCCACATGAAAGAATTTGCCAATTTAGGCGCATTTGTGGGAACCTGCATGAAGACATGGTTGCAGCAGCTCCTGCCAGTTTTTCTAACTTACAAGGCAGGAGTGTCCTACTTGGCAGGCTGAGAACTAGGCTGGCAGTAGGAAGAACTAATGGGAAGTCTTCCCAATAATGAAGGACCAGTATATCATATCAAAGGTCAGAAGTTGTCACAAAAATAAAAATCTGTCTAGATAGACCCAAAAGACAAGGATTACTAAAATCAGCTAATGGAGAAGAGTATTCCTTTAATAGTGAAAACAGGTGAAAGCCAAAAAACTGAGCAATGCAAAAGGAATCCTGCTGGTGAAAAGTGAGTCACACCACAATAACCCAATCATCGCATTTCTCGTATGGATCAATGCACTGGAGAAACACTAACCAACATAGAAGTTATTGTTAATTAGATAATAATAGTTGCTAATAAGAACAATTGAATATTTAATTTGGATTCTATATAATTATGTTAATTAATATATAACTACCTATATTCATTATATGTAGGCATTATATAAAAATATAAACTAATGGTGAAATAATAACTTTTAGAAAAAATTAAAACTAACAATGAACAGTTGTCATAGCTTAATCTGTCAGGCAGCTAATCCACACAGCCATTTGCTCACTCCCTCCCAGTGGGATGGGGGAGAAAAATCGGAAAAAAAGGTAAAACTCTTGGGTTGACATAAAGACAATTTAATAGGACAGAAAAGGAAGGGAAAATAAAAATAATGATAAAAGAATCTACAAAACAAGTGATGCACAATAAGTTGCTTACCACCAGTGACCGATGCCCAGCTAGTTCCCAAGCAGCACCCACACCCCCCTGGCCAACTCCCCCCATTTTTTTTGTTCAGCATGACATCATATGGTATGGAATATCCCTTTGGCCAGTTTGGGTCAGCTGTCCCATCTCTGTCCCCTCCCAGCTTCTTGTGCACCTCCAGGCTGCTCTCTGGCAGGGCAGTATGAGAAGCCGAAAAGTCCTTGACTTAGTGTAAGCGCTGCTCAGCAACAACTAAAACATCAGTGCGTTATCAACATTATTCTCATCCTAAATCCAAATCCAGTATTATACCAGCTACTAAGGAGAAAATTAACTCTATCCCAGCTGAAACCAGGACAACAGGTTAGGTTATTAATCAATAAACAAAACAAAGATCTTGCAGAGAAAATACAGGTTTAAAAATTAGCCTAGAAAAGTAAGCCCAATGCCATGCTCAAATGCTCAGGCCCCTTGGGGGCTTCAGAAAATCCACATTGGCCTCACATGAGGCAGTGCTTGGAGGCTCAAAGTTTATGCAGCACATGAGTCTGGCCATGGGGCTGCCCTCAGCAGGCAGTGGAGATGCACCCCTAGGGGCTGGGAGGCCCCATGTCTTGTCCCTGTTTTCCATGAAAATAAGTGCCTTCTATGCTAGTGATTAAATCTTTACTTCTGTACTGCATAATCAGTCTCATCATACTGAAGAAGATTCAGCTGTCGTTTAATGGAAAAAGCTTTCAAATGATAGATGGCAAGGAATGAAAAACAAGGGCAAGAAGGGTGAAGTACTGTCATTTAATCAGCACGTAAATGCTAGCTTCCAGCATTCTTTAATGCCATCTTGGCATAATTTTTTTTTTTTTTTAAATCAGGCCTCCTCATTATTCCAGTACTACCTAGAACATGCACCTTTATCTGTGCCTATTAGGCCGATATCTGAACTGTCTCTATCTCAAGTACATTGGTAATATACCTGAAGATGTGCATATAATCACATCTTTCACACGCTTTGCCCCTGGCCAGTGTATCAGACAACTTAACAGGTCTCAATTTTTCATTCAAAACCACCATTTTAACTTACCTTGAAAATGGAGATGAAGCTAAAAAATAATGTGCACTTTCTTCTGTAAACAAGAGGCAAGAAAGAAGGGCTAAATTCTACTGCTCAAGAGGCAATGTTGTAATTAATGTAGGTGACTAAAAAGAAAAAAAAAGAGAGTGAGCAAGAGAAATTAAATAGTCCAATATTATAAATAACAAAAAAATTTCCTCAGTAGTCCTTGCATTATTGTTGTTGCTACTAGCAGTAGCAGTAGAAAATTCTGTTACTTTTATGCTTGCACTGTGAACTAAAATTATTAAATTATAAAATATTGCAGCTTTTTATATTGAAAACTCATGCACATATTACGACATTGTCAAGGAAGGCTGGAGATTTTGACAACTGAGTTGGACATTCTGCCTGAGATCCAAAAATGTACTTTAAGTATGCAGATGCACATTCAGTACTACCCAAACAAATGCTGAAAATATTTTCAGAAAACCAAACGGAATCCTTGCTACAATGGAAATAAATGTCTCCACATGCCTTTGAGAGTGTCTTGACCCTTTGCTAATAAATATGTTCTAGGTCTGAAAAACTTTTCCTTCTCAGGCTGATGATTCTTTTCATGCATATGCCTAGAGCTGAAGCCATTTGCAGATACAGGATCTCTCCTAGCAATGTTCCTTGGACTGCATTCTGGAGACAAGAAAGCAGCAGATCGCTGAGTATAGCCTTTCAATCTATGACCCCTTTGCAGAAGAGTCTTCTCTTTCCACTCACTGGTGGAGCAAGCTCCATCTGCCACAATATCTGTTGTAACCACTCAGCAATCTGAGCAGGCTATCCAATACTTGTTTTTGTTGTCAGTGGACTTTTCCTGGGCCTATAAAGATGACTTTAAAATTTTGGTGGCATTTGAATTACTTACAGAAAATGTCAAAATTTGATAATGATGTCCTGGACCAAAAGTGGTAAGAAAATGCTATTAAAATAAAGAAATTACAAGCACAATGCAAAGCAATAATAATGCAAGGCTGTGCTATTTGTGATTTTATATTACATGATTCTTTGCTGGGATAATTTTACTCAAAGAGCTAAACTATCTCTAACTAAACCTGTTATTACCATGGCATTTGTCACTGCTGAAATTCAAAAACACACAGTAAATTTAGACCTGTTCTCTTCAGAACATTTTAGTAAGGGTAACATAGGATTAATTAAGGACATTCTGCTCTATGATGGTACAATGAGATCTCATGTAGGACTGGTTTATGGCTGGTTTTATTTTCCTTTATTTACTTTGGAAATTTAGGTCCAAATTTTTAACTATTTCTTGCTATTTATTACTCAGTTTTCTGGTTTGATTAAGCAATGTCAATCTACCAGCTTGTCACAGTGAGTCATAGGCTTAACACGATTGGAAGACAGCATCCTCCTTATTTCTCATTCTTTGTCCTAGCCTGCAAATTGCAAGACCTCTTTGCTTGCTGTTCAGATACAATCTAGGCTGTGGACTGCACTATACGATATAAATGGCCCAATAGTCAAAGCAGGGACTGGAAGTCAATAAACTGGTGGATAGTTTCTGCTTAGAATTCTCCTGCTGAAGGCATTTAGCTCATCCAGACACTCAAGATCTATTTTCAGTGTTGTGCTGTATGAGAAGCAGTAATAGGGAAATACAAGTGCACAGGCAACTTATTTCCCCACTCATTTTTAAAACACCAATGTAAGATGTCCACCAAACGCTCAGAAGTATTAGTGAGCTCATGAATGTATCTACGAGCACATTGAGAAGACATAGGTCTATTGTTGTAACTATGTGATTCAGTCAGCAACATTCAGTACCAAGAATATTTTTCTTCATTTTTGTGCAAGAACAAAATGACTGTGGCTTTGCATCTCATCCCAAAATGCTAGATTTGCACTGGCACAATGTTTGATCACATTCACTGCTCTCTTCCAACCTCTTCTTTCTCACCACCCTTCTGCTCTCTACAGTGAAAGCAGGATTTCTAGTTTTCCTTTTAAAACCTGAGACTGCCTTTTCTGATGAGGTCATATGAAACAATGTATTCTTTCCCGAAAAGAGCTTTGGCATCTTTTATTAGACAGTACCGTAAAACTAGGAAGTTTGTGTGTGTGTGTGTGTGTGTGAAGGTGTGTTCATATATATGTCTATTCATAGTGTCTGTACGTGTGAATTGGAACATTCTTTAGAAAGTGATGATTTTGTGTCTTGTGGACTCTGGAAAATATGGTTTGCATCCTGTTGGACTTTATTTGCCATCCCAAATTTCACTTCAAGTTTGTATTTTAGATGCCAAAAAGTTTCATATGTCTTTGACCATTCACACCACACTTAAAGCAAACCACCCAGAGAGAAACAGAACCTTTTATGCCATTCTAGCATGGAATAATGAAAGAAACATCAGTGTACAGAGAGGCCAGGAAGAAGAAATATATTTGTAATACCTCCATTCTTCCCCTCTTTCCACCTTTCATCCACAAGTTATTGTCCTCCTAACTTTCTCTTTTTCTGTCATAAGAAAACCTGATCATTTTCTGATCTTTCTTCTCTGATCACAATGATATGAGAAATGTTGACCGATTTACTTTTCTGACATTCCAGTTCTTTGATCCTCCTGACAAATAAATACCAACTCAAAACTTGTAACAGAGGAAGAGTGAGAAGCAGAAAGGAAATATATTTTTTCACTTTTTTCTTCTGAAGATATGGCATTCGGGTATGGATGGGAACAACTGCTGCTGTTCAATAACTGCCATTGAATAGAACTTCCTTCAAAAGTAATATGTATAAATACATATATATATGTAAACAAATTTTGTGGAGGATGGATGCTTCTTGAGATCACTACTTTTTTTTTCTGTATTTGGTTAAAAACATGTTACTTGAATACCTTAAAAAGATGCTGACCGTATGAACTTGTAACTCTAGGAAGCTGGATGAAAACCAGGATGACAAGAAAGAGAATGACAACAGTTATAGTCAGACTGGTGGATGAATGACAATAACACAACTAGCAAGCACTCTTCTTTTGTGAAATGGCACAAACAGTAATTTGGCTCAATATCAGCATGGTATAACCTTGTCTATGTAGAAGAGGATCTAAAGGCAGACTGAAACTCTCTCTCTTGTTGGTGTTTTACAGAGGAATTAATGATTTAGGATACATTGATGACAGATATTTTAGTATTTTACACTACACTGCAAAGAAACTAAATATTGAGTATACCGCCTGTCAGTGTTGAAAGTTACTTGAATATTAATGAGCGTTTCAACAAGGATGTTTAAGAAGAGTTTAGAAATAAGAATTCTAGTAAGCTAACAGTTGTCTTCTAACATACGTCAAGAAAAAAGATTAAAAGGAAGACATTTTATGCCCTGAAAAAAGTAAACCTTTTACAAATGTTATACTTCCTTTCAGTTCTTGAATTTAAAGATATTTTTCTCATGCAAACTCATAAGATAAATAGTTGTTAGAAATGACAGCTAAAAACTTGTTATTACCCACAAGAAAAGTTTTATTTGAAACATTCTTAACGAGCAAATGATAAATTTTTTTTTTTTTTTAATTTAGAACTTAATAATTTAATAATAATAGAACTTAATATTTGAAAGACTGTTTAAGGATGGACACGCAGACTGAATGTAGAGGGAGGTACTGGAGGGACTATTGCCCACAACACAGGCCCGTTCATGTATGTGATTTGGGACAGTCATCTGCCTGCCTGGAAATTTAAATTTGAGGTCACTATGGCACACAGAGATCAGAGAAGATTAGAATAGGAATTCAATGCTTAAACAAAACACATAGTAATAAACAAGCTTTCTTGAGTCAAAACCAATCCCTGTGCTCAAGCAGGGTCACCTAGAGCCAGTTGCCCAGGACCACGTCCAGAGATCTTTTGAGTATCTCCAAGGTGCAAGACTCTGCAGCCCCCACAGTAAAAAAGTGTTTTCTGATGTTCAATTTGAGCCCCCTGTGTTTCAATCTGTGCCCATTGCCTTTGGTTCTGTCACTGTGCACCATTGAAAAGGGTCTGGTTCTGTCTTCTTTACACCCTCCCTTCAGATATCTATATACATTGAGGACATCCCCCTTGAGCCCTCTCTTCTCCAATATAAACAGTTCCAGCTCTCTCAGCCTTTCCTCATAGTAGAGTTGCTCCAGTCCCTTCATCATCTTCGTGACCTTTCATTGGACTCTGTACAGTATATCCTACTGCGGAGCCCAGAACTGGACACAGCATTCCAGATGTGGCCTCTCCAGTGCTGAGTAGAAGGGAAGGATCATCTCCCTCAGCCTGCTGGCAGCTCTCCTCCTAATGCAGCCCAGGATACCATTACAATTCTTTGCCACAAGTACACATTGATAGCTCATGTTCAACTTGGTGTCCACCAGGACCCCCAGGTCCTTTTCTGCAAAGCTGCTTTCCAGCTGGGTGGTCCCCAGCATATATTGGTGCTTGGCGTTGTTCCTCCCCAGGTGAAGGACTTCACACTGGGGAGTTGGGTCCTATACTTTTTTCATGAGACTTTATACTCTGAATTAATAAAATCCAGCAGAAGCAGAAAAAAGCAATGATAGAACTGAGTTTCTAAAAACCAGATCTAAACCCCTAAAATTAGATCTAAAAACCTAAAATATTTGTCTAACTGGCTTTATCCCAATGGTATGAGAAAGAAATAAAACTCAAGGGAAAAAAACCAAACAAAATACATAAGAAAAAATAGAGAAAAAGAAAGGAATTTCCTTTTCTTTTATTTTAATATCAGTTAATGTAGGTATTTTCCTGGTAATTTATTGACATTAAAAATTTTTAAAAGTTTAATTTAAAAAGATTTTTGGGGAAAAAAAAAAGATTCATCTTGGCAATCCCTTTTGGAACATTTTGTTCACTCCCTTTTGGAAGATTTTATTCTGTCTGATGAATAAATATAGCATAATTCCGTATCTAATACTTTCATGTAATCAATGTTTTATGCAGTTGTTAATTATATATTGTAAAATATATGTGTGTTCACACTGCAGCAAAGTTTGAACTTTGTGTGCAGTTTATATGCAAGTATGAGCAAAATGAAAAGAAAACAAAAGGCACAAATTAACAGAGAGTTATTAGCTGAAGAAAAAAATAAGGAAGGTTTTAATACCAATTGTATCTTTATTTAAGCATAAGCATTATAAATAGGACAAATACACTGAGAATGTTTAGTAGGCTAAAGAGTATATAGTGATCCAGGCATTTTTTATAGATGCTAAGTAATTTTAGGAAAAGGGGAAAAAAGAAAACTGCAATGAAATTCCAGCTAATTAGAAGTACATGGGCTTTTGACACTGACTTCAGTGAATAAGGATTTCACCTTTTCTGTGCTTTGAAAAAAACATGAACAGAGCACTATCAAATGGAACATGTACAACTAATCATCCACAATCTCAGTAATAAGGACTTTTCTAAATTACTTTGCTATTTAAGCTATTAAACATATAGATTACTTAGCCTTAATTGACAGCTCATAAAGATAATTCCAGATTGCTTTATCTTATGTTTTTCTGTGAAATAACATGATACTGAAGGTCGTGCAATACTTTCACTGGGTAAGTATTGCTGCAGTACTTGGCAAGGTTTCCTTGCCTTGCAAAGTCAACTAATTCAAAAACTGTTAAATATTGTATAAGTATTTTTGTGTTTGAGATGAATAAGATATTGAAACCAAACAAAACTATGGTTGTTAATTACAAAGCGTCTCATTCTTGCATGTTTTCATTTCATTTCTGTAGCTAAGAGAATGTCTTAAAAGGATAACAGAAACATACTTGATTAATTTGTTTACAGTCACGCAGTGAAGCATACACTAGGAGTTACACTTTGACTAGGTACACTGTAAAGGACACAGAGCAAACAGACTGATATATTAATTGCTTATGAGTGACTCAGATGAATAAAAATATTTTTGGTGCATGTGTATATTAACTTTATACATATATTTGCATATATATTTAAATATATATATATTTGAGGAAAAGTAAGTTTAAAATATTCTGTGCCTTCTCTTTACATGGACACTGGTTTATACTACTTTTGTTTGTGTTTTTTTTGTTTGGGGTTGGGGTTTTTTTGTCATGAGACTCTAATATGTTTTACAAAAAAATAACTCTTCAGCTACTACTTGTGATTCTCAAAGACTTTCTAGGATGGCAGAGGAACACACATCAAGCTATAGCTTGGAAAAAGTAACGAAAGCTTTATATAGGCAAGATGTGAGCATAAAAGGATTCCATCCATAAGTCAGGAAAAACACCATAGAATCTATTCCTAAAATGAAGAAGAGTGTGAATAGTTTCCAAAGTAAAACAAGAATCAAAAAAGGATGAAATAATAAGACAAAAAGAGAAACCAGTCAGGAGTACAATTATGTGGTAGACTCAAAGGCATCTCTCGACTTATCAGCATCATTGCCCAGTGAGCTTATGCAGAAACTTGCCTCTGGCTTTATCAGATGCCACACCTGGAAGAATATCTTCCACTTTTTTACTTTAAGGTCCTTCAGGTGCCATCTGAAAGAGTGCTGAGAGGCAGTGGAATAAACTGAGTAGTATTCCTACAATTATCTGTAATACAGAGATCCAGAGATTTGTTAAAATAGAACACCTATTAGAAAAATGTTTCTGACATATGAAAAACAGATATTGCCTATATACTAATATATTTATTGGAAACACAGATTGTTCTTGATATAGTACTCAATTCAGCCAGCAATTACACAAAGTTTACTTTTACACATTTCCAAATAATTAGCCATATCCTCAAATGTTTGCGCTTCAGAGACCTACAAATGTTTGAAATTATGAACTGGCCTATGAAGTACAGCATACGATTCCATAATGGATCACAAACTCTGCATCTTCTACTGTGAAGGGCAAGGATAAGAAAAATGCTGTACCATCTGGAGGATTTTCCATAACTTCTGAATTTCAGTTATGTCTTATTAATTCTCTATGTATATTTGTTACAACACTCCTGCTGTAATCTTGGTGGTGCCCTTGTTTGTACCTTTAGGGGAATGGAACCTGAGGTCTGCTTTGAATAAAACAATCAATGGATCGATGGATTTACCAAGTCTATATTAAAACAATGGAATAACTGAGACTGAAGACAGGATTCAAACGAATCATAAATCAGGCAGTTATATACCAGTGAGCCCTAGCTGCTTTTGTTGACTTAGAGTTGACCAGAAATGGCACAGTAGATGAAACGTGAAAGTATACAAAGACTACTTTTGTTTGAGCTCCCTCTCTGTCACCAAGGCAGGAACAGGAGATTATGCTGAATACTGAATCCAAGAAAGGGAATCTGGATATCTGAACATATGCTGATCAAATAATACAGATGTGATTTGACAAAACCAAAATATGCTTCTTGTTTTATATGTAAATATTTTATATTAATCTTTATATGAAACCTGTAGGTTTTCCAGCTTGGTCCATGGAAAAGATTACGTCAGCTTGATTCGTAATTTCAAGATGACCCATCTTCCTACTGATCTCCAGCATTAAGACTCTTCCAAAGGCATTCCTAAAAACAGGGTAAAGGACCATTAATTCTCAAATAAAATCAAATCATAATGTAGCACTGCCTCTATAAATAATGCCATATGGAATGTTCTTTTCAACAATAGAAGTGAACTAAAGTCTTAGGAACCTTGAACCTTAAACCTTAAAGCCAGTTGAAGATTTAATTAACCACAAACAGAACTGTTTGAATAAGAAAATTTTATTTTGGAGGCACTAGCTGACAGTGTTTTTAACTTCTTTTATATACACAGACATATATTGTACCTATATTTATACATACACGTGTAAATGTGCAGATGAAAATCACTATTTGGGAGAACGGATGACTCTAATATTGAACAAAATTATTGCAAAGCATTCTGGATTATCTCAACAGACAAATGATTATTTTGCTTGCAGAACCAATTCTATTTCTAATGGAAATTTAGACTATTTAGGGGAAAAAATGTTCTTGGTTCATTTTTCAGCTAAAATTTTAAGCAAAAATAATATTAAACTTAGGGAATTTCTTGACAGCAAAGAAAAACACATTCATGTGAAAGCTGCATTGAAATTGTAATAGTTGAGAGGAGAGGAGAGGAGAGGAGAGGAGAGGAGAGGAGAGGAGAGGAGAGGAGAGGAGAGGAGAGGAGAGGAGAGGAGAGGAGAGAATAGTCCCAGTTGGAAGGGGCCAACAATGATTATCTAGTCCAACTGCCTGACCACTTCAGAGCTGAGCAAAAGTTAAAGCACATTATGAAGGGCATTGATCAAATGCCTCTTAGACACTGATAGGCATGGGGCATCAACCACCTCTCTAGGAAGCCTGTTTCAGTGTTTGACCACCCTCTCAGTAAAGAAATGCTTCCTAATGTCAAGTCTGAACCTCCCCGGTGCCTCTTTGAGCCATTCCCACACGTCCTGTTACTGGATACCTGGGAGAAGAGATTGGCACCTCTTTCTCCACTTCCCCTCCTCTGGAAGCTGTATAGAGCAATGAGGTCACCCCTCAGCCTCCTTTTCTCCAAACTAGACAAACCCAGAGCCCTTAGGCACTCCTCATAGGACATGCCTTCCAGCCCTTTCACCAGCTTTGTTGCCCTCTGTTTTCCTTGGGAAAATTCTGAAGGAAAATAAATTGTTTTTAAATTTACAAGCTTTCTGGTGTTTATTGGGTTTTTCTGCTTTGCTTTTCTTTCTTTTTTTTTTTCTAATTGGAAAACAAATAATATTTATGACGGATTTGTCCAGAGCTTAAATGTTTTAGAGGTTTACCAGCTATGTCTGTAAAAAGGTATGTCAAGAGTGTTCTGTGAAATATCTCCCAGCTGACCCAGACTGCTTTTCTTTCCATGCCCCCAACCAACCTATTCTTCTGTTGTCACTGGAAAGATCTGCTGGTTCTGACTGGATTACCTACAGTTTGAGCTAAGCTACCAAGACAAGACCCAACACCCAAGAAGCATTCTGTAGTAAATTTACTCTGTGACTTTTCCTCAGGATTCTATGCGTTATTTCTTTGCTATATGAAATAGGAAGTATATAGTAATAATGTTTCCACTGCTTATTGACATAACTCAGAGGTGCAACTACTATATTCAGGACAGCCTATTAAGCTTATTATGATCTTAGCTTGTACAGAAGAATTCACTTTCTGAATAAATGCACTGTAAATAATGAATATCCATTAGCTACATTAACAACATTTCTAAAACTTAATTTTTTAATGTTCAGCCATTATACAAACTCCTACTCTCAAAATCAGAGCTAGGAACTTTCACCCTTTTAAAACAGTTGTCCTGGTTTCAGCTGGGATAGAGTTAATTTCCTTCCTAGTAGCTGGTATAGTGCAGTGTTTTGGATTTAGGATGAGAATAATGTGATAACACACTGATGTTTTAGTTGTTGCTAAGCAGTGCTTATATTAAGTCAAGGAGTTTTCAGCTTCCTTCGCTTTGCCAGCGAGGAGGTGCACAAGAAGCTGGGAGGGGGCACAGCCAGGACAGCTGACCCAAACTGGCCAAAAGGATATTCCATACCATAAGACGTCATGGTCAGTGTATAAACTGGGGAGAGTCAGCCATGGGGCAGTGATTGCTGCTTGGAGCCTGGCTGGGTGTCGGTCAGCAGGTCATGAGCAGTTGAATCACTTGTTTTTCCTGGGTTTTGTTTCTCTCTCTCTTTTTGTTGTTTTCCTTTTCATTACAATTTATTATTATTAATAATAATGTATTATTTTTTATTTTATTTTAATTTTATTTTATTTCAGTCACTAAACTGTTCTTATCTCAACCCACAAGTTTTCTTACTTTTTTTTCCGATTCTCTCCCCCATCCCACCAGGGGAGCTTAAACCTCTTTTTCACAAACACTTACTAAAAAATCTCAAAAGGAAGTCCCACTAAATGTCAAGAAATCATAGTCTAAGCAGTCTAATGAAGGAACACATAATTCACAGTGATCAAGAATCTACTGATTTTATGTGTGTTTTTTGTTAAATCTCTGTTTCAATTTTTGTTAATTGGATGGATATTACTAATTTTTAGGCACTTGAATTGTGGAAAAGGTCAGGTTTTACAGCCCTCTCAGAGTACAAAAGAAACTTCCAATGTAGAAAATTTTGTATTTTCAATCCATTTCAAGCTGTACTGCATAACCTAAGATTGCACAAAAAGTAGTGCTGTAAGTTTGTCATTCAGAGGAGGCCAAACCTTAGTGAGAATCTCCACAACCGTGGTCACTAAATTTCACATGACCTTGCCATGCAACTCAGTTCACACCATTTTCCCCAAACCAAATCTAAACTAAGTTTTCTGCCCAGGCAGTTTACTCAATATTTTGTTGCAAACTGTGTCTGTGCAGTAACAGTAAAAGTAAAACTTTGGTCTAAATCTTTTTTTTGGACTATTTTTAAGGGCAGGCTCTGCTGCTGGTATTTTAGTAAGAACACTAGAAAAACTGCTGTGGGTCAGACTAGAGGTCCATTTAGCCCAGTACATCGTCTGTGAAAGTGGCCAAAAGCAAATGTCTTGAAGAAAAGAGCAACATGGGGCAGATATATAAGCAGAAGTATTTTTACTCCCTTTAAAAAAATAAATTTGTGTCAGTTTAAATAATTCACTGGAAAGAATCTCAGTTTGAAAGGAAGAAGCCAGAAAGAAGAAAAAGTGCCACAAACTTCTCTTCATGCCAGCCTACTTCTGAAGGACCTGTGAACTACCTAGTTCAATCTCTCACTAGGAAAAAGGGAAGATGAAGTGATTTAAGTGGCCTGTTGGCTACCTCCAGCCATCAGCATTCAAGGACAAGGCAGCAGGAGAAAGGACAGCTGCAAATAAGACTTGTATAGCAGCCAGCAAAGAGGGAGATCAGAATCCATATGGTCCAGGTATATTTCTCCCGCATTAGCAGTTTTTCATTAAAAAAATTGCTGCAAAAGAAGGTGTATCACAGAAAAGACAGACAATTTACACATATGCAATGTCCAATCACCCTTCAGTAAGTAACTTCATTAGCAGGCACCGTAAAGAAAGGATAGGAATATAGGCCTTGGCTGTTTGAATAGCATTTAGATTTAGACACTGTTTCCTTAATAAATATGACTATGTGATATACTGGAGAGCTAAACACTGTGTTTCACATTTTCGGTCATTATGTCCCAAATTATGGCCTTTGTTGTACTTGTGCTGCTCTAGTGATATCCAAGGTATAAGCTAACCTTATTTATTCAGTGATAATTCCCAGTTAATTGCTTTCTCGGGGTAGAGATCATTGCCCCAGTTTGAAATAAGAGTCCAACAGCCCTTGAGTATCCACCAGAGTAGATACTAGGGGAAGGAAAAAGGTTTTTTTCTCTAGTTTCTCACCTGAATAACAGAGGATGTCAATTACAATGATGTTTACAGCTGGTACTATGTGTGCATAGCTTTGTAACATTATAATTACAGTCTCAAGGCTGAGAAATGACTGCATGATAATGAATCTGGAGTTCAGGAAACAATGTTTTCACACAACAGTGTTTGTGTTTCCAGGATACGTTTCATTTCGAGTGCATCCGTAACATGATAAATACATCTTTATACTTACTAATAAGCCAAATTAGACCCAAAAAGTCAATTTATAGTCAAAGGACGATCATTAAAGGAGAGTGCTGAACAACTGTAGGAATAAAGTTGTCAATAACAGCATGAGCTAATCAACTTAATGCAGAATTGGGACTTGTAAGTAAGGTTGGTTCAAAAAAAAAGAATAAATCCTCATTCTGTTCTCCGTCAGTTCTGCAACACTGGAAAGAGCCTTTTCACTGTTGGACAACTTGGCATCATGCAATACCTGTCTGAGTCTTCTTGACTGTTACAGAAAGGAGCTGTTGGTAACAATAAGAGTTCAATTCAGAAGTTGGAAAGATAAATAATCCTTGTTTGTACAATCTCAGTTTTATTTGATTTATTTCTAGCAGATAGGACACTTTTTACAGTAAAGAAAAATTTCTAATAGGCTTCAGCTATGAAGACAAGTTCCCTACATTATTCCAGTTATTTAAGGAGGCAGAGTAAAAGATAGATACATTTTCAAGAAAGATATGCATTAAATAAAAAGTTAATTCAAGTCTGCAACCAATATAAATCCTAGCAATGTTCTTTGGATTTGACCATTAGGTATTTCCCTTTTTCAAAGCAATTTTTGTATCTTCTTTAGAACAGAACACTTAGATACACACACACAATGTCAGAAGCCACGTATCTTTAGTTACTCGGTATTAAGACAGAATTAGCAGTAAGGTTCATATACTGTATAAAGTTAATATCCCCACAGACATTTTAACACAGCTGGTGTATCTGTGATTCAATTGAAAGATATAATGATTGAAAGATAATAGTGTAAAATTACTCTGCCTTGCCACAAAACTGATGGAAATTTAAAATTCAGTTTATTGCACATATGTCTTTTTCTCCGCATTGCAGCACTTTTAAAAACCAAGCAAACAATGATAGAGTGATACAGGTGTTTCTAACAGAGACCTTGAAACAGCAAAACAGAAGCTGGAAGGCAGGGATAGGGAGCAGAATGAAGCCCCCATATTTCAAGGGGAAATGGTTAGCAACCTGCTACACCACTTAGACACACACAAGTCTATGGGGCGGGATGGGATCCACCCAAGGGTCCTGAGGGAGCTGACAGAAGTGCTCACCAAGCTGCTTTCAATCCTTTATCAGCAGTCCTGGCTAACCGGGGAGGTCCCAGCTGACTGGAGGTTAGCAAATGTGACACCCACCTACAAGAAGGGCTGGAAGGAGGATCCAGGGAACTACAGGCCTGTCAGCCTGACCTCAGTGCCAGGGAAGGTTATGAAGCAGATCATCTTGAGTGCCATCACATGGCATGTACAGGACAACCAGGCGATCAGGCCCAGTCAGCATGGGTTTATGAAAGGCAGGTCCTGCTTGACTAACCTGATCTCCTTCAATGACAAGGTGGCCCACTTAGTGGATGAGGGAAAGGCTGTGGATGTTGTCTACCTAGACATTAGTAAAGCCTTTGACGCCGTTTCCCACAGCATTCTCCTGGAGAAACTGCCTGCTCATGGCTTGGACTGGTGTACTCTTCACTGGGTAAAAATCTGGCTGGATGGCCGGGCCCAAAGAGTGGTGGTGAATGGAGTTAAATCCAGTTGGTGGCCGGTCACAAGTGGTGTTCCCCAAGCCTCAGTACTGAGGCCAGTTCTGTTTAACAACTTTATCAATGATCTGGATGAGGGGATTGAGTGCACCCTCAGTGAGTTTGCAGACCACACCAAGTTCGGTGAGAGTGTTGATCTGCTTGAGGGTAGGAAGGCTCTACAGAGGGATCTGGAAAGGCTGGATGGATGGGCTGAGGACAATTGTAGGAGATACAACAAAGCTAAGTCCCAGGTCCTGCACTTGGGTCACAACAGCTCCATGGAATGATACAGGCTAGGGGAAGAGGGGCTGGAAAGCTGCCTGGAGGAAAAGGACCTGGGAGTGTTGGTAGACAGCTGGCTGAATATGAGCCAGCAGTGTGCCCCGGTGGCCAAGAAAGCCAATGGCATCCTGGCTTGTATCAGAAATAGCGTGGCCAGCAGGACTAGGGAAGTGATCATCCCCCTGTACTGGGCACTGGTGAGGCCACACCTCAAATACTGTGTTGTTTTGGGCCCCTCACTACAAGAAAGACCTTAAGATGCTGGAGCATGTCTGAAGAAGAGCAATGAAGCTGGTGAAGGGTCTAGAGAACAAGTCTTATGAAGAGCAACTGAGGGAACTGGGGTTGTTTAGCCTGGAGAAAAGGAGGCTCAGGGGAGGCCTTATTGCTCTCTACAACTACCTGAAAGGAGGTTGTAGCAAGGTGGGGATCAGTCTTTTCTCCCAAGTAGCAAGTGATAGGACGAAGGGAAGCGGCCTCAGGTTGATCCAGGGGAGGTTTAGATTGGACATTAGGAAAAATTTCTTCACCGAAAGGGTTGTCAAGCATTGGAACAGTCTGCCCAGGGAAGTGGTTGAGTCACCATCCCTGGAGGTATTTAAAAGACATGTCGATGTGACACTTAGGGACATGGTTTAGTGGGACTTGGCAGGTTTACGCTTGGACTTGGTGATCTTAAATGTCTTTTCTAGCCTAAATGATTCTATGATTCTATGAATTTAAATTACAGTCTTTAATACCCCAGAATAAACTAATACAACCCAAAGTACTCTTCCCTGTACAATCTTTGGACTGCAGCACCATATTTAACTTCATACGCTACTAAACAACAAAACAAATATATTAGGTGCTAAATAAAACACAACCATGTCATTTAAGCATCCTGATTCTTAGTTCTCTTTCTTGTTGCATAATTCGCAGATATTGAGAAAGCTCTTAACTGAGAAATTGTTGTAGCATATGTGGCCTTTTTGTAGCAAAGTTGGGAAATTTTATTTCTTAGATCTTTATAACAGGCTAATAAACTGCTGCAATGCAAAGTCTAAAAACTACAATAGTCTGAAAAGGGATTTATCAAAGTATTTTATAAACTTGCATCTGTTCAACAGTGCCATAGCTAGTATGCTCTTTTAAGAATATATTGACACGATGTTAAATTAAAGCAATTTCAGAGTTTTATGTAACTTGAACAAATTCAGAATAACCAATGGAAATTGTCCATGTTTCCTAATATTGCACTCTAATGGACCTTCAAACTGGCTCTTGCATTCAGGATGAACGATAAACTCCTCAGCTGTCTTCTGCTAAAAGAATAACAACTGTATGATTAGAGATTATTTCCACCCCCTTTCTCCCACCCCCTGAAAACTTAATGATCATAGGATTACCGTGGGACTTCTGGAGGTCATTTAGTCCAAGCACTCGATCAAAGCAGTATCACCTATAATGGATTAAGTCAGTCATGGTTTTGCCTCAGAAAGCCACAAGAAGCTCCAACAATGGACAGCTTGGAATCCACCATGGAATCCACCATGATCCTCAGGCCTCTTCAGCAGGGTGGTCCCCAGTCCATGTGGATGCACAGGGCTGCTTGTTCCACCTCAAGTACAAAACTTTGCACTTCTCCTTGTTGACCTTCATGAAGTTTCTGTCAACTGAATTCTCAGGTTCCGCAAAGAATGAAAGCTTTGCCATTTAATATGCCAACAGCTTGTCTCCATGAATTCAGCATCATCAATACTAAATGCAATCAATAATGCAACGCTTTTAATATTTTAACTCTACACTACTTATTCAATCAGAATTACCACAGAAAACAAAACTTTTATAGATTACTAAGTAAAAATATAGATTTAAGTGTCAGGAATCCAATCCTATTAACAAAACACTAATCTAGAGCAGCTAATAAGGTATTCTGTAATTTTTTAATACCCTGTTTTGTATAAATAATATTAATTTATACTCTGTGTAAAAATAATGTTATTAATTTAGTCTTTATTTTGCTGTATAAAACCTGAAGAAGATGTTGATATTTGTAGGAACTGACATGAAGATTAGTATTATTTCTGATATTCATTTCTGTGACTTTTTTTGGGAAAAAAAAAGTGGATACTTAAATGTGTTACTCACCTGTCAACATTGATTAATAATGTCTTCTTGCTTCAATAATACGTACTATATATATGTAATTTTTTCTCTGTGCATAATCCATTCTGTTCTATACAAAAAAATCATAGTAGATGTGTGAAGAAATGCACACATATTTTAGCTTCAGAAGAAACCAAGATATTTTTCAAAGCCTTTCTGCTGAAAGTGATAAAGAAGATTTTGTCAGATACAACATTCAGATGTCTTGGCCAATTCTATTTATTTCAGAGTACTTAAAGTTAGTCACAGGAATCTAAACTATGTGGAAACAAGAATTATTTTTTTCTTGTTGTCCTGAACAATTATCTAACTAAATCTCCATATCAATTTAAATGAAAACATTTATATAAATTCTCCCCCCCACACATACACACTTTCTATCACTACAAAAATAAAAGTACAATATATACAAAAGTAAAAAAAGTAAGACTATCCCTCATGTGATGTTGATTAAAACTACCTGAACTTATTTTTCTTATGAAATCTCACCAAATATGCAATCCACTTTCTTCAGCTCTAGTCATGCTTGATTTGTGTTTCTAAGAAATTTATTTTTACTGCACATATTGTATATATTGCATATATTTTATATATTCCACAAATATTCATTGAAAGAGACTGAAACAATAAAGTTTTAATCTTTATTTTAGAAGTTCTTTCACAGTCACTGACTCAATAAAGCTTAACTAGCAAAAATTCAGAAACCAACAGAGATCGGTTTGTCTATACTAGTAAGATAACCCCAAACATTCATAAGTTATAAGTATACATGATATTTTAAGAAACGTCTACTTACAGTGATGAAAGCATTTATACAAAGAGGCTGACCTTCCAGGTAATTCATTTGTTGCGAGGTACTTGGTCTGCTGAGATGTGTTTACCACTTAATTGTTGAGGCCATGGCTACCGCCTAGAACCCAGTCTTGGTCTCCAATCTTGTAATTTTCTTCTACGTGAGTGACATGCTCCTCTTTTGTGAAGGACACTGTGAAAGTCCACTTTGTTAGCACAGTAGCCTGCCCATGTGGAGCAGATTTCAGAACTGGGGCCCTTCCTGTCAGTTTTGCAACTAAAATGTTTTTTTGGTTGCTTACTTAGAATTATATAGTTATCTCAGTTATCTGAGACACAATCATTAGTAATACTAGTAATAGTATACTCTATATAAAGTGTGTGTATATATATAGTGTACAATTATTGGCAGTACAAAATGTTTCCTCTTACCAGTGGATAAAACAGGTTTCCTATCAGAAGCCTTGCTGGAGAAGAGCATATATAGTAGACATGGAGAGATCTAACTTTTAAGCATGGAGTCTATTTTTCAGAGTACGTTGGGAGGGGAACTGGCACTGTAAATCAAATAATTTTAGACCCTGTGTACACACATCTTTAGAGCCTGATTAAAAAAACAAAATAATCTCCCCATGCTTCTCATTAATCATATGGAAAAGTAGGGGGGTAGGGAAAAGCGATCAGACTGTCACCAAGCAAGGGAGCACTCAGGTTGTTACTCTTAAGGTGATGTCCAAGGAGAACAAACCAGCCTGTCTGCAGCTTTACCACCGGACAGACACAGAGGCAACTTGCTGTTCTGCTAGCCTGGGGAAATGGCCAAAAAAACAGATGCCTCCACTGAAAACAACAACAAAAAAAACTTAACAAGGAAAAGCAGCATGGTACCTCAGTTTCTCTGGGAATGGAATACTAACATCCCCACAATGATTATTTTAGTCCTTGAAAAGCTTAGCATTGTAATACTGAATGCAATTAATACTTATAGGAGCATTTGTGTTGATATTGATTTCTTCAGGCCGTCGGGTATTTTACAATATATTTTAAGGGAGAAAAGTGTATGTGTTTTGCAGGTTTTGCTAAAATGTGCTCCTAAAGCAAGAGGCCAGGAATATTATATACAGCCTAGATCTATGATACAGGACTCAAAGACAAGAAGTGTTTAACTGAGATACTGGTTCATCTTAAAAATATTTGCTTATTGTCAAAACTCTTCATGGTGCCTTTAACTGTTTCACATTTTACAGAAAAGGAAAAAATACCCAGGTTGTTCCTTTTCTTTAACTGATTTCACTATTTAGTAAGTCTCAGTAAGACATATCTCAAAGTAATATAAGCATATAAAGTTGAAAACTCTAGTGCAGATAAAAGTCCTTTCTATTGACAAATAATGAAATTCTTTTCAAAGCTAGCACAAAGCTTGATGTGTCCCCCCCCTCCCCTCAGCTTATATTTTTCCCATATTTGTCTGTCACTTCTTTCTCTTAAGATTCTAGGGAACTTTCTGGGCTTAGACTTTAATATTAGTAATCTTATTAATCTTTTAAACTTTCACAAGCCTTAAGTGCGAAAACAACATATGGCTGTGCAACAGAGCACCTCTGGAGATTTTATACTCCTTGAACAGCACATAAAATCTTGTGTTGTGTTCATTCTTATTCATTGCTTGTCTGTCCATATTTTAACCCTGCAAGTATCAAGGTATCTGTCTAATTCATTATGTTTTATTCGGTACCATCTGCACCTTACCAATTGTATTCATGGAAAATTAAAATCTCCTTTCACAAGGGCAGTGCATAGGTGTTATCACAGTAACAGATCTATTCCTGCAATGAACAGCAAGATACGTGACTACTTCTTTGACCAAGGCAGTCACAGCTTTGCCAGGCCAATAAGCTGCAACTGATATATAACACTGAGTATTCAGTCAGGATTATGGTTCCTGATACCTAGGACAAAAAAATGCAATTACAGGCAGAGATATTTTAGAGTCTAATGACCCACTCTTGCAATTTATTAAACAAGGGAGGGCCCTTGTTTATATTAGGTGATTAAAGAATGACACTACTGAATGCAGAATCCCATTTAAAAATTATATCGAGACATTAAGGATGCATAGTTAAGCATGCACGTCATTAAAAGCTAGAGCTTTATCAATTTTTAATAATAAATGGAAACTGTATAGATGTATATTGCATACAAAAGACATTAAAAGAACATTAAGGCTGCAAAATCAAACATTCAAAAGTTAGGGAATGACAGACTTAATTAGCCCTCTTGTGCATAGGCATTATGATAGTTTTTCTCAACAACACACAGGAATCCTGTATCAGAGCCAGAAAGGACTACAAAAATCTGGTTCTCCTTGGTTTCAGCTTAAAGGCTGAGCTATAAATGGCCATCTTTTCTTTTTCTACAGTCGTCTTATTCATACCTTCTTCTTCACAATATCTGTGGTCCTGCAGAAAAAGTGGCTATGATCAAGTACAGATAAAGACATCCTATCCTAGAAGAAAGCTACTGTAGCACTTGGTAAAAGGATAAGCTAGGAAAGATAATATAGAAGGATAATATAGAATAAGGCATAGCTATATCCCTGTGTCAGCTTCTGCCTTCATGAGAATCATGTCCTTACCCCAAATCTTATTTGGCCTGTGGAAGCCTTTGTGACTGACCAGAGTTTCTGTAATCCTGAAGAAATACAGTAAATATTTCTCAAAAACACATTGACAGACTACATCCATTCTTGGAAGAGGCCATTAGTCCTTATTAACTAAAACAAAGAAGAAACACATTTTGAATTTAGCCCTGTTAATGAAATATGAGGGTTTTTTCTTCAAAAAGGTTGATGCTGCCCTTAGTCTGTTTTGAATTTTCAATCTGCATCACAAGGGATGATTTCAAACCCAGATGAGAGTAATTATGTAAGGAGGGAGTCAGAGATGACAATTCATTGCCACAGGAGCAAATACTACTTAGAATCATAATAGCAATTATGATTATTTATATCAGTCCTTTATACAAGTCTTTTCTGCTTTCTGTTTAGCTGCAAACTAAGAATAAAACACAAAAGGTGTACTCAGATATCACACACTTGCTTATTCTGCTTTATGCTTTGAAAGCATTATTGTTGTTGAGAAAAAATGAGTCATGTTTTTTATAGGACTAGTCTCATGCTTGATTTGATGACCAAGATCTTGGGTTCCCTGACTGTACTAAGTATGTTTGTCCCCCTTATGGGGGGGGGGGGGGGGGAATCATCAAGAAACAACAAACCTCTGCTGTGCATGGATTTTTTAAGGAGCTAACAATTAAAACAATTGCAGGGTACTTTTTTGCTTTGTCTTTATGCTAGGCATATTGGCATCTTGGCACCTTGCCAATTACTACCTCTGTAAACACCTAGAGGCATAAAGAGTTCAGTATTGCTCAAACACCGTGAAACAGCCAGAAAAAGATGTAACTCCAAATTCTTATACTAAAACCAGTTCCAAGTAAAATAAAACTATTTTAAGGTATCACAAATGAGTGTATTAAAGTAATCGCTCTTCTGGGAGAATTAATATCAAGTCTAAATTCTTTATTTTATTCACCGCATTGTGCAGAGGAATTAACACAAGCTTCGAAACGTGGCCTAAGTAGAAATTAAATGAAAATACAAAAATGCTTAATGGACATTTTTATTGCTTTATTTCTTATGTTGGCATACATTATTATAAAATCACCCATGTATGGTTTCATTTGCTTTGTATTTCACCTTCTACATCACAAACTTCATCAAAGATCAAAAGAATGGATAAAACAACAAAAAGCTTGTACCTCTTTTCATAAATAACTGTCACTGGATATCTAAACAAAGTCACAATTCATCTCATTCATAGTCATTTCAGCCTTTAGCAGATGTGTTCTTTGAGCAAATTTATTGGCCTTATGAATAAAGATTAGCACTGTTCTGTTCAACTCTGTTGGAGAGAACATTATTCTACAGTAAATGGACATGAAATTCAACAGTAGGGATATTTAAAATAAAATTGACCAGCTTCATTGGCCACATTTTCAAAGCACCACATGGGAGGGATTCACACAAATACTGTTAATAAAAAGCTTTACAAATGTGCACCTTTATCTCTGTTTTTAAACTAAAGATCATTTCTAACTTCTGTGAGTGAGAAAATGTAAAAGACAGAAAGAAAATGAAGTAAAACCTACCAATTAGAGCTTTAAAGTTAAAAATACTCAACCATGTCCAGTTAGGCTATGAATTTTTAATCTCGCTAGCTAAGGGCTAAATTTTAGTACTAGGAGGGAGGCACTCACAAGTCAGAAGATTGGCAACAATTTGGTTACATTTCTCAGCTATCTATAATAATGGGTTTATAGGTAAATGAGTAAAGGAAGAATAATGAAACAACAGGATGTTAAATTTTAGATAATGTTAGACAGCATCTAACTTAGCAAGGGTAGCTGTTGCTAACAATTTAACTGCCAGTTCTCCTTGTGATTTAAGTACTATCTCTGTTATACCTGGATGAAAAGCAGATAGTGAAGTAAAAACTATGTAAAACTCAATGACATTAGATGAAAATGGAAACAAAACTATACATACTTAAAGTGACAGAGCATATCTTCCAAAACCCACACTTTTTTTAAACCCCAAGGACTTTTATCTTTATCTATATCCATTGGCTTCTCAGATCAATAGCAGGTGAAAAAAATCTTCCATCAATTGTAGCCTGGAATGTCGAATACAGTTTTGCTGGATGCTGAAAACCCCAAACATTTATGACTTGAAGGCTGTATTGGATTTGTAAATAAGGTTGAGACTCCTGAAAAAAAAAAAAGTTGTTTCAAAGTGAAAGTGCACATAAATTATACAAGAGGAAAACAGGGGAAAATGATCTTGGTTTTCTGGACAATATCATCCCTCTATATTAATACTAGATTATAGTCAAGGTCTGGGGCTTTATCATCAAAGACCAGGATATTTTGGTCCCAGGCACCTATAGGCTATTACTTTCTCTGTTACACTTTTTTTTCCAGGAATAATTTATACTGCCAGCCCCGAAGAATAGGAACAGGAGGGGAAAAAAACAACAAACCAACAAACCAAAACAAAAAAAAACCCCACAAGCTTGATTTCTTCACATCTCATTATAATAGTGAATTTTAATAATTTCAAAATAAAATGTATTTCCCCCCCAAGACTTTTAAATAAATAATAACAGTGGTAGTAATAGTAATAATATAAAAAATTATTGCCATATGGCTCTCACTCCTGATCAGGGGAATAAATGAGAGAACCACACGTGATCACTTACTATGCTCAGAGGGTCTATAGTCACTTCTGATGTTTTAAAATTATATTGTTGATGTGGAGAATGAGAGTAACTGATATTAGTTTTTTAATTAATGTTCATATTACCTGCTGGCTATTATTTTGTTTCACTTTCGGGAGCTAAATCAAAAAGACCTCTAGCACAATTAAATTGTGATTAACAATAACATACCATCTAGGAAAATATCCTGTGCCCATAGAAGAACAGTGAATTTGCTTGTTTGATAATCACCAAGCTCACAAAAAGGTTGGTTATTTTTGGCAGTGAGGGGAGAGAGGAAGAGGACACTGGGATCAAGGTGTGTGACTGTTAATAGCTACTGCCTGACACACGACTGCCACAACAAGGCAACCAGTTTCTCCAAAGGACATGGGTGCAAAGCAGCCAAAGTGTCCAGGCAGTTAGTTGCTATAGCTGTGCATCCCATTAAAAGCTGTCTCAGATACTATGAAGAATCAAGATCAAATGATGCAGAACTGCCCGTGTGTTTGTTTATCTTGTTTCTATCTGTAAATGACCCCAAGTCAAGCTAAACAGTTCCTGGCACCAAAGCCATCTTGTGTCTACAGAAATTTTAAGTAGCTTCTACTCTGCACTGCAGTATGGAGTATAGATATATCTGGTAACAGAGACTGAAAAGTATTTTGTCTCCTCCAGACCACAACTCAGTTTGCTTAGAAGAGCCAAATTTAACACACTGTTCCAGGAAAAGACAAGGTTTAGAGAAGACTGAGGTGAGAAAACTTAAATGTTTTAACCTTTCTCTCTGCTTACTGTCTAACTGAGGCAAATGAATGTTGTTTTGTTTTGGAAAAAAAAAAAAGCTGTTCTGACTTGCATTGTTTTCTAGACACAGACTTAACAGAAATTTTTTACAATGGATTATAGACCAAGAAGGTGTCAGCACTATTTGCCCATGACCACTACATATGCACGTACCATTCCTATATCAATCACGTGTAATCTTTCGATTCTCTAGCTCAGATTATCTAAATCCACACTTTACTTACATATATTGTTGTGTGAAGTTAAGACTTCCCTTCTGACTTTCTGAGGTAGCCTTTTTACTGAGGATCTGCTTATCTTATCAGAGCAAAGATCTGCTGGAGCTGGCTCCTCTGCCTGATTCAAGTACCTATGCATGGGAGCAGTCATTCAAATAGATCCTCAAACACCTTGTAGGTATTTCTGTGTTTGTCCTGGATAAGCATGGCAGAATCATGTAAGATATGATGAACTGTTGCCCTTGTGAATATGCTGGTAAATTTGCACCCCCCTGCCATGGGCCTCATGGATAATTTGGAAAAGGACTCAGAAGAGTTTTGCAGGAAAGCATTAAGCAGCTGACCTGCCAAGGCCCATCCTTGAAGGGAGGCAGCCACTGGTGTAGGGTGAGAGCCTGCCGTGATTGAGCCTGCCGTGATTCTGGAGCTGCAGATGGCCAGAGAAGATCAGTGCCTTGATCTGGGCAGGCATTGCAGGAAGCTCTTCTGGCCTTTTCTTGCTTTCCAAATCCTTTTGCCATCTCTGCTCCTATTCTTCTTCAACCTCCAGCAGCTTCCTGAATTCAGCAGGCATTTTTTGCATCTCATCCTGTATTCTGAAGCAGAGGTCATGGTCTTGAGCTCCAAGGAGGGATGATCATCAAAGGCCTGCAAAAGTAAAGGAGTTTATTTAGTATTCCTTCAAGAAATGTAAGAAATTAATTTCTTCTTCTGCAGTATGAAACCTTTACCATTTTTGAGATACTAACATTTCTAATTTGCAAGATTGGCTGGTTGGAAATAACAGGCGGAATAAGAACAAGACTCATGAACACATTGTGGATATATTTTTAATCCCTTATCTCTCTTCTTAAATAAATAGGAAAATTGCTAACCTATAGCACAGTTGTAATTCTGAGGATTTGTACTTTCCATCCTCTTTGCCAGCATGTGTTTCTACTGAGCTATAAATGGAGTTTATATCTTTTCTGTGTCTTTTGCTTGAGGTGTGTGATATACTTACATCACCATTGCCCCTACTTGTGAATGACCACAGGAACAAGTGACTTCAAAGTAGTATTGTAATTTCTACTGCAGTCATAAACTGGATAGTACCTACTCAGGTATAATTTTCTGAATGTTGAAAATACATACTTGGGTTGATGGAAAAGAGGTTAATTGGCTATTTGGGACCAGCTGTCTGGTGGTGCATATCTTAAACAAATATGTTGTTAACTGAAGAATAAAGAATTAAAGTCCAGGTTAAGGTAACTTAAGTTACAGTCAGAAGTAGATGCTGAAGGACATAGAAGTGTTATCATGTGAGTAATACCTGTATTTGGGACTTTAATTAAAAAATTTGCCTTGATGATACAGTAAACTAGTTGTTTAGAATGGTAAACAGCAAATACCAAGATCTCCAAGGAAGATTTCTTTCATTTTGGGAAGGAGTATTATTTTCTGTATAAATAGTAGGACAGTTCAGAGAACACGAAATCAGAGATGCCTTACAGTGTAGCCAGTCTTAAGAACTGCTGAACATGGGATCCTGCAGAGAGATGAAGCAACTGATAGGCACTCTCAAGAAATACAACAAAAGATCTTAGTTACACCACCACTCCTCCTAGAGCTGCCAAGGTAGAAAACTGACCCCTTCTTTTGCACTATTCACCTCCCATAACAACCACTTCTGCTTTGTTCCACGCTGATAAGCTATTCAGTTTAGAAACTATTGCTCTGGGATTCACCCCCAAAATGCCACATACTTTGCCATTACCTCAAAGAGCCACAGAAGACAGAAGGGAGGAAGAAATCTTACAGACAATAAGATTCACTCACAGTGAGTTCTGACATGGAAAATTAAGTGACATATTACTAGGACCATGAAAAAAATGTTTATGGGCTGTGATATAAATGTGGATTATCATCAGAAGGTGGGATCTGGCTAAGCCAATTGCATTCAACAATGTGAAATTCAGATGTGAACAATACCAGCCAGGTTATTTTATAGAGTTGTTAGTTACAATGAAGATCAAGAAAATTCAAAAAGAGGGATTGGAGTGCATGACACTCCATGGATGGGAGATTTTTTCCAAAGACAGTATTCGTGTTTCTGAAACGCCAAGGAACTAGCTAAAAGAAAAAAAGAATGCTAACAAAGCAAATGAACTTTAAATACAATTTCTGCAAACCTGTGCTGGTCCATTCTTCTCTGACTGCCACTCTTAACTACCTTAAGTGGTGCTTGTCAAACTATATTTCTGGATCATATTCTTGAAAACAATTTCTGTGAATTATTCGGGTGCTTAGTTTACCTTAATTAAAAGTGGGATTTGTTTTATGACTCTCAGCCCAATCTAGGCTAGATTAAGTTTGTTCTCTACTGTCCCTGTATAGTCAATCAGGGTAAACACTTCCAGAGAACAATTCAGCATATTCTACAAAAACATGTATGCGTCATCCTCTGATAATGCTCATTTCTCTCCATTCTTCTTGAATGAGGGACACTAAGCAGCTGGTTTAGAGTAAGTGCTTAATTTAGAACTAGATGATAATAAACCCAGACTAACAGTTTGTAATGTTTACAAAACTTTTGAGTCATTGTTTTAAATTTATCGTTTAAACATACATATTTTAACAAAGTGTTTTTACCATAGTTATTTTAGGTGGTATTAAAAATCATTGAAGTAGAAAATAATCGTAGCTAGAACTGCATAAATTAAAGTCTCAGCTGTTCACTTGACATGAGAAAGGTTTTAAAACAATGACTTTATTTATTATATTTATTAAGAGAACATTTGTCAAGCACAGGTGCAAGACTGACCAGAATGTGCCTTCAGAACCTGAAAAGAAGTTAAAAATACCAAAGACTAAAAATCTACTCTTTCTTAAATTTTATATCTATTCATATACTACTACCACTTCACTTACACACAGTGACTCTTTCTACAGCTTGTATTTGCATCTATTTAAAAAGGTCACTTAGAGCAAACTAAATTTACTAAGATTTTCATAAAGGTTGAAAGTCATTAATTACTAGATTTGAGTCCCAGAAATTACATATGAAGAACCGAAACAACACAAAAACCATAAACAAAAAAAACCAAAAAATAATCCAGACTATTTCAAACAAAATTTCTGTACAAAACTCAAGTAAAATGATGGGGTTTTCTCCTCTACTGGAAGTCACTAACTTGAAAAACATTGTGCTCAATAAAAGGTCTAAAATACAGTCCTTGTAAATCTCCATACTATCATTGACAATATATGGAAATGGAATTACGAAGGAACACTCATGAAGCTGGCCTCTAACACTATGGATTTTAAGGACTGATTACTTTAGACTGCACTCTGGATTCTTCAAGATACTGATGTTATACTTACACACTTCAGATTCACAACCATGGCTAAACTTCTGTTCTGACTGACAAGACATGAGAATATTTTCTCCCACGCTTGCAACTAATTCTGTTTTCATCATGACACGTGGATATTCCCTCAATCCAGGCAGAATTTTCATTTCTGTCGATGGAGCTTCCATCAGCGTTTTATTTTCATTACCTGATTTTTGCTAAGTAGTGAGAAATTGGAGGCAGTGAACAGTTCAAATGCAATGACAAGTACAACTCCATATTCAGATGTGCACACTGCTCTTCTTAGTACCTTCTCTTGTGTGAAAGTATGAGAAATGATTGATTAAAGCTTGGTAGAATGAATACCTGTAAGAATGAAGCAGCATTGATATAACATGATATCCCATCAGTTTTGTAAGGTTATACAACCGGGACAGCAAATCTCTTCTGAAAGTGGTAAGCATGTAACCACAGAAAAAGGGAATTATCACAGTGTGCTGTCTCCACACTATAATCCAGATTAAGTTTAAGCAGTGGTACCTTTGTATATTGGTGACTTCTGAGATTTTTTGTGGTTCCTCCTTTCTGATTCCTCTTGCAATTGAACAAAGACAGTTGCTAAAATCTTGAACCTAGTAAAGGATTTTTTGAACACTGAAGAGCCCCTATCTCTACTTGGAAATGTTGATGACCATAACTTGTTTCCTGTCATGAGAGTTAGGAGTTCAGAGATGACGGCTGGAAGTATTCCCTGAACACAAAGAACCTCAGAATAAGAACAAAAAAAGATGAAATTCAAAGACAGAAAAGAAATTGTCCATTCTTATCCCCAATAATTTGTCAGACTCTTTGACTATGACCTTATGCAAGGCAAAAAATAATCACAGGATCACAAGAGCACAGGTTGAGGTGGGAAGGGACCTTGGAGGGCATCTGGTCCAACCCCCCTGCTCAAGCAGGGCCACCTAGAGCAGGTTGTCCAGGACTGTGTCCAGACAGCTTTTGAAAATTTCCAAAAAGGGAGAATCCACAACCTCTCTGGGCAACCTTTGCCAGTTCGGGGTCACTGTCACAGTTAAAAACTGTTTCCTGATGTTCAGACAGAAGCTCCTGTGTTTCAGTTTGTGCCCATTGCCTCCTGTCCCATCACTGGACACCACTGAAAAGAGTCTGGCTCCATCCCTTAGCACCCTCCGTTCAGGTATTTGTGCACATTGATAAGATCCCCCTGAGCCTTCTCTTCTCCAGGATGAACAGTCCCAGCTCTCTCAGCCTTTCCTCATGGGAGACATGCCCTCTTAATCATCTTTGTGGCCTTTCATTGGACTCTCTCTAGTATGTCTATGTCTCTCTTGTACTGGGGAGCCCAGAACTTGACCCAGCACTCCAAATGTGGATAACTATGATGAAACACACTTGAAACTCTGATATGAAGCTACCAATGTTAATTTTCAGATAAAAAGCCTATCCCTCTCATCACCTATTATCAATTTTTCCATCAAAAAGTTGGTGATAGTCCAGAAGATGCCCGATCAGCCATGTGATATCAGTCAGGAAAGTCTGAAACCTTTGACCACTAAGAAAACAGGTCTTCTGTCCTTTTAAGAAGACATTAATGCCAAAACCTGGCATTAACCGGACTGGAGATGAAATCTTGACCAGTCTGCATTTTACTTTTTCTTTTTTTCCTGTCCAAAACCAAACATAAGTTTCAAAGGAGAAAATATCACAGCCCATCTGCTTATTGCACTTGATACTGCAGTGGCTCCTAAAGGGATTGCTCAGACATCTGAAGCAAAATAAAAACTGTGTAGGAAATGAGGAATAAAAGAGGAAATGAGGCAAAATTGTCAATGCCAATTGAGGTTATCAGCAAGTGAAAAAAAAATTTTAAAAAAATACTGTCCCAGGCAGAAATTAAGTAATCAAAATTATCCATGTGTAATAAACTTTTAAGAAAACAGAAAGGATTCTTGGAAGCATATGCAACTAAAAGCAGAACTTCTTACTAGACAGAACCTTAAATCAGATAGTCAATTATTTTACTGAATAATTAGCAATGGTTTTTGAAAATCAAGTAAAACGTGACTAATAGGAGGATACCATATTTTACAGTACTACCAGAACGCACACAAACTGATTGTCACTTTTGATATTTTTGCATGCAGATGCTAAATCACACTATTGACAGTTGTAAGGTATGCTTTACTATTAAAAACATTATCTAGATAAATACACACACGTTTATATGTACATATGAAATCATCTGTACAATTCTAGATGCCATTTCTGCAACTTGTTCCTATGAGCATATGTGGGAGCATGTCATAAAAGAGGACAAGGAACATCTTGCACATTTTAGGCTTTATCTTATAAAAAAAGAAATAGAAAAACTATAGCAATATAGTGATGAAAGAAATACATAAATAATAAGAAGATGACCATTCAAAAAAGGATTATTTAATTAATATCCAAGAACATCCTATGAAAATAAAGTTGAGGTTGTACCGTAGTGGGTGTCCAGAGAGGTATTTGACATAATGCCATAAACCTTCCTAGAGAATGTAGGGGCAAGGTTAGATGTGTCCTCACTGAACATGAACATAAACAACAAGAAATGACAAATGACAAAGAATTCAGCAAACTACCACAACAGGCAGCAATAAGCCTGGTCTCATGTCAAAAATCTGATGATCCCTAGGATGCGCTTGAACAACACAGGTAAAGTTTTTGAAAGATGACTGCCTAATAAAAAAGTAACTTCAACACTTAAGGTTAGATTTATGAATCTACAGATTGACACCACAGTGGGTGGCTTTTTGGCATTCAGCTCCTGAAATAGAAAATCAAAACCCAGAATGAAAGTAAAGAAAAAGATGATGAAATGCCTTTGCGGTGAAAGAAGGAAGCTCCTACCCTGTCTCCTCCCTCCCCACTAGACGTTGTGCACAAGGAAGTTACATCCACTTCTGTAAGTATGCCTGAGATATGCCTTCATGCTGGCACTTGTGAGTGCTTATTGACCCCAAGCCCAAGGTCTTCTCCACAAGGGTCAAAGTACAAGTAGTTACACTCTCTTGAAATCCAGCACTGTGAGCCTCTTGTGCTTCTGGTGCTGCATGCTCATATAGATGTGGTGATAAGCTCTGGTGAACTACCTTGCCTCTCAGAGAAAAGCAACAGGCACATAAGTCTGTCAACAAGTCCTAAGGCTTTGGGGGTTTTATTTTATGGATCTGGGTCTGGAAAACTTAATGCAATATTTTTGTGCTTGCTTGCCTTAGGAGATTACATACAAATACAGACAAACAAGGTGTTTTGGAGTAGGCTAGGTTAAAAACTTGCAGCCTATCTCTACTCCACAGTAAATGCCGTTACTGTGCTGAAAAACTGCTGGTTTTCCTGTTTTGGAGAGTTATTCAGCAGTGAGAGGCTAGATGGGGTGAAGAAAAAAGGGGAGAAAAGGAGAAAGAAAAGGAGGAAGAAAGGGAAGAGGCCATCAGGAAAAGTTCAAATCTGTGTCTGTAAGGAAAAAATTGGTTTTGAACACACAGAAATATATGAAAAGCAGCAGTGCTGAAAAAGTCTTGAGGTAATAGTGAATAGCAAGTCAGCTATGATATTTCAAACACTATACCAGCAAGAAGAAAAACAAAAATAATAACTTTGATATGATTTTAGGTGCAAATGAGGTGCATCCATCATAGATCAGACATGTATTAAGACCTACCTAAATGGCAGAGTTGTGGCTTAGCCCCCTAATGCTGAGCTCTGGGCATCTCAGAGTTTACAAAATGTGGAGAATTCAGAAAAGAAAAACCCAAACTGAGATGCTGAACAATCTGACCTTTGAGGAAGGAATCAAAGAAAGACATAAATTTTATATATACTGGCTAATATATGTCAATGAGGGAAATCCTTGAAAAGTGTGAATATAAAGCAGCAAGAAAAATGACTTAAACTGATCCAAGAGGGCATAAATACAATAAAGGAGGACTACAAGGCAACATGTAATTTCCTAGCCTTGAAACATATTCAGCTACAGAGCAGTCTTCTAAAGCAGTGGAAGAAGACTCATCACTCCAATAGCTTCACCCTACATTCTCTTATTGCAATATGATAGAAAATGACTACACCAGAAGTAAAATAAATTCTATTATTCAGCAAAAAAACATATATGGTATGGACAGGACACCTAAAACAAACCTTTAAAAATGGTCTGGAAAAAATGCTAAAAAATACATAGCAGGGAATAATATTTTATTGGCAAAGAGAATGATAAGGTGATTGAATGGAATTACCACACTTATAGCCAGCTATATTCATAATACAGAAATTCTTATATAATGGTATCTTTCACTGAAACAGACTAAGATATTATGGACACAGATTTATGACTTCCAAAAACTGAGCAGTAAAGCTAATTGGGGCAGAAGAGGGTTTTTTTTAATCTTACTTTAAGACTTACAGTGTCAAGTGAGAAAACTCATCAAGTCACCATAGTGACAACAACAAATATCTATATTTCACATTGAAAAACTATTTGTGCTCTTCAGGGGTGGGGTGAGGGGAAGATCCCTCGGAAATAGCTATTTATCCTTTTAAATCAATCGAGGTAAGGGACTTCTTACCTGCATAAGAGATAATGTAGTACAACCCAAGCAGTCATAATACAAGAACAGAAGGTAAGCCACTGAGGAGATAGTAAAACAAAGTGGTAGTAGTCAGTCATGCTCCATACATGGCATGCATGCAAACACAGTCTAATATAATAAAGATGTTTGATGAAAGAGATACATGAGACAGAACAAAGAAAAATACAATTTTTTAAAAGGCAGTTTCCTTTAGCAGCAGCAGCAGCTTGTTCTCTCTCCCTCAAAGGAAAATCTCTGTCCTGTACATTGTTTCAACTTTTTTTTTTTTTTTTTTTTGGGGGGGGGTGGGGTGTATTTATCTGATATTTGCATCTGGTGACGTTTCAAACTGAAATGAAACCTGTTCTAAACTACCCCACACGACTACAGATACTTGCTGAACTGTTTTCTCATTTAACAACAATGGGAAGCAGTAGCCAATACCCCATGGGCCTCTGGCCATAAGGGCCCCTGAGGCAAGAACTGCTTCTGTTTTTGAATGCGGATGAGCTGCAGTGGATTATTGACTCAGTTTAAGGACAAGTGAGAAGTTAACAGAACTGGGTTCATGAAAGGAACTTGAAATTAATTAAGATTATACCACCTTGATCCCGCTCCCCCCAAAAAAAGAGGTGATAATAGGCTTTCTTGGATTTAATGGATGTATAACTAACTTCTGCTAAAGAATTTGAATAACATGAAACAGGCTTGAATAGAATAGGCTGAAAAATTTCTTTTGCGCAGGGAAATACTCTGTGCAACATGACCAAAACAGTATGATATGTTAAAGCAAGCAGCTGCATAGAAGCAGAAAGAACATTTCAGGACAGAGAATAACATAAAATACATTTTAAATCGAAAGCTTATGGTTTGCATTGTTTCCAAGGCTAAGATAAAACTTTGGCAAATGTCCTAGTTTTACTGGCCACATTGGCCTTGTGGCAAGTACAGAATGAGATTCTGTTTAAGAACTTTCTCTGTAGGTAGTTACATGTAAAATTAGTGCTATATGTTATTTCTTCATTTGGTACCTTCTTTCTTCCTCCTTTGTGAACTTACTTACATCTTAGCAAAGGCATTGGAGAAATTGCCCAGAAACTCTGGGCTCATTGGAGCCCAGAAACTGTACTGTACAGGGAGATGAAGGGTTATAAATAGCAAATCAAACAAACAAACCAGCTTGTTGCCAAAAGGAAGTAGTACAGAAAAATAATTTGTGCATGTCTGCTTCACAACCCACAGGTAATTTGGGGCAAATGTAATGTAATTTGAACTAAAACATCTTTCTTTGTAATGAATGACAAACTAGGGATTACACAAACTTGGTTATTCCATATTTAATATGAGCATACATGGATATAAATAAAGTGCATTTACACATACAAAATTTGAAAGCAGTATAGCTCCTTGAAAATTTGTGCTTATCTCCTTCACTCACTAGTATGTTTTAATCAGATTGACCTACAGCATATAATCAGGCAGTTTCCATTAGGAAACATTTAAGATCTTATCCATTTCATCCAGAACCTAAACTAAGTTCTTCCAATCACTTTAACCTAATTACTTACAGATGAAAGATGACTTGTCTAATACAATTCCTGTCAAAACCATTCCAGATCAGGGTCTAATATGAGCTCTGAGGAAACAACCATAACATCCTAAATGCTGACTTTAAGAAAACTTGCTTAAATTGACCTTTTTCATGTTCTTATATTCCTCCTAATAATTCAGTGTTTTCAATATTTAAACAATTTTTTAAGGACAACTTTTTATTTTAAATTCATTAGGAAAAGATTAAAGTTTTCAGCAATGCTATGTAATATCTTTGCTTCAGTTTGATGTTACAGGTCCTGGACTTTGACCCATCTGCACATGCACTAATTAATATTCCTGTCCATTTTGACTCTGATTCTTGAAGTAACCTTAGTACCGAATTTAACCTAAATTCCTATTTAATAAGCAAATAATTCCTATTTAATAAACAGATTGAAACACGTAACCTAACAAAGGACATTTGATTTCTAACAGAGGTATCTCAGATGGCAGTAGACAACCCACTAACAACCATCTTTCACATCCCTTTGCTATGCTTACCCATTAACACAGGCTTTAAATTAGAGGAAAAAAGGTTTTCAAAAAAATCAAGCAGTAACTCTGCCTATATCATCAACAAACTCTACAGCAGTGTACTTAGAGGTGCATTTCTCAGCTCACTTTCAGCACTATTCATTGTATATGTAAACATAAAGGTGTTGTACAAGAGTGAGTACAACCAGAAGATGTTTCTATTTTTTTGGCAGGCAAGGCTGGTCTCTCATGCAGACAAAGCCAGCAGTTGTGACTCTTCTTTTTTAAAAAAAAAAAAAAAAAAAGGCTAGCATTCAGACAACCCAAAACAATCATTTAGTTTTGGAATGCAGGAGAAACGTTTACCATGCAACAATGAGGCTGAGGAACTATCTATAAAATCTGAACTCATATATCTGAAGTATTGTATTTGATTGCGCTGCAACAAATCCAAACGTGTTCCTACGGCAAAGTCCATTAATGTGTTCTTTCTACACTTTAGAGAGTTTACAATTATCTACACTTTACAGAATTTAAAATTATGTATTTCTTTTACACTGACATTTGTGGAAAATTTAAGTTCATCAAATGTGCACATACAATCAAAAAAGCAAACCTTTCATGCCTCTGCTCTTGCCCCAATGACACTTTATGATTGATTTCAATTTGAGATTCCTATACCTAATAATAAAATCTGAAAAAATGTAGAAATATTATCTCCACTGCTTTGTGATTTAAGACAAAAAGTATACTATGACCAGCCCCCAGAGGAGATTAGAAAAAAAAAACAACAGTTGCATAACAAAAAGTGAAAAATCTAATCTTGTGTATAAAATACGTTGCTATGATAATACTACATTTTCACACAAAAAAATAGCAGCATAGTATGAAAAGGCAGCAAATCCAGAAGTCAAAGTAAAGAATGCTGTAACTTGTTTCCTTATAAATAGTGCTAGGCTTCTTGGAGTCAGCCTCCATTTCATGTTCTTCAGGTTACTTATAAAGCTGTTTTGTCTGAATTGGTAACTTGTGAGTACATGAGTTTTCTGTTTATCAGCAAACTCATTCAGTGCACGTATTTCAGAACTGTTCATTCAAAATGCCTCCAATATGAAAAAGGCAGTGTCACCAACATTTTCACATTTAACTACCCAAAGTGTAAGAACGTCAACGAAAATTAGACCTTTAGCTTTCATCTTCTCTATGTGGATGCTGACCCACACATGATTTTGAATTCAGTTTCCTGAAAATCAACCAGGGAGGAGCTGAGCACATATTGTTATGGCTGACTTTAGGTAGGAGATATAGGAAATATGATGATTGTTGATGATCATCAATTGATGATGTCTCATAGACTACCTAGATTTAGGTCTCAAATTTGAGAAAAGAACAGGAACAAATTACCACCAACATGGTTAGCTAGAGTTAGCAATGAAGAAGCAATGTTTAATGATATAACTGAGTTACTACAAAACCAGATCTAGTGGGACAGACTTTACCTTTCTGTTTAGCTTTAAATCCACTTTTGAGCCATGTGTAGCTTTGACTCTGGCTAGTCAAGAGCTGCTGTAACTTATGTGAGGGTGTAACAAAACCCTGATGAGGTTATGACACTGTTTAAGGAGTGTAAAGGACTGGAACAGCTCTGACTACTTCCCTCTATTTTATAATTACAGTCAGGATCATCTATTATGTTAGTAAAGAGTCATTCTAATCGGTTTTCAAAACATGTTTAAATAACATTAAAGCCACACAATACCGTTAAGTCATTTAACTAACACAAAGAGCTCAAATGAACATTGAAAGAAAAGGTAGTTAGATATCAGTATTTCAGGGTGCATCTTTTTTCAGAGCTAAGTCTCAAAAAGGAAGGAAATCGCGGAAGCAGAAAAAGTTCAAAGAAAGCAGACAAGGATAACCAAATGCCTACAACAGCTTTTGCATTAAGGAGCAGCTAAGGAAATTCCAGCCTAGGAAGTCCTTGAGTCAGAAATTATTGCTAGGAGAGACTTGGAGAAACTATGATCAGATGACTCCTCCAGTGTAAGCTCTTTCCCAAGAATCTGCTTTCTGTCAATGTCAGATATGGGATACCGAGCTGAATGGACCTTTTCCATTATCCAGTATTCCTACATTCTTAACACCAATGGATGTAGCTCAGAAGGAAAATGTATAGAAGGAAGCAAACAAATAATGTTTCTCAATTGTCGCCTTTACCTATCCACACATCCACACATGCTTCCATTTGCAGGAAAATTCATTCTTTATTGCTTCCAGTTCTGAGTGTGTGTGTGTAAGTGTGTGTGTATGTGTGCATATATTGTGTGTATTATATACACACAGATATATATGTATGCATATCATAGCTGGTTTTGACTGCAGTTGCGTCACACAAAACTCACTCTGAATCAAATTTTTATTAATAAAAAAGAACAATATTGTAATTTATTTTAATTTCCTGGCATTCAAAGAAATTAATCTAATCTATTTTAATACACCTACCTGGATGAATTAAATTTCAATTAGATTTTGATTAGAAAGAGATGACTAGAGGGGCTGCCACTAAACAAGAAAGAACAAAATAGCCAGCAAGACTGCCCTAGAGAACTGTGAACAAACCACAAACCAGAGGGCAGCACTGCTCCGTGGTATTTTCAGTGCCTTTGTGATTATAGCATCTTTTACCATATACGCTCTGAAGAATTATGACTTTGATGCTTCTGTCCTCTTGCGAGGGCATTCTCTAGCATGTTCTGCCCTACAATTTCCTGAAATCCTTGCAAGTGTTAAGTCAGAGTGTATCTTTAGGGTTGTTCTATGTAAGGACTATGAGATAGTTCCCAATAAGTTAAAAATAAATATGATAAATGAAATTTCCTGAAAATAATATATAGCTCAAACAGAAGGTTACAAAAGTGCAAGGAATGAATGTCAGACAGCAAAACATACATACCTTCCCTACAGTGGAGTGTGGATATACAATACAGTTATGACCTGGAAATAAAGGTGACAAACTGCTGCTGAACCCTAAGACTAATCATACTTTCTTATAAACATGCCTATACATGAACAGGGGAAAAAATATCAAGGTTTGTGAGAAAGCATATATAAAAAGCTCACATTACAATCGAGCAAAGTACAAAGTGCTAGGTACTTCAGAGATGTTTCAGATAAGCATCCCCCCCCTGATTTTTGAGTGCTTACAATGAATCCTGAGTCATTTTTGCAGCAGTAGTTAATTGGACATCTTCGTTCCTGGGCTGTATGGCAATTCCTGAGTTATTTCCAAATTGCAGCACATACATCTATGCTTAAATTCCACTGCTTTGAATTTATCTTTTTCAAGTTCTGTTTTAGAAATGTGGCTGACCTGGCAGCTCCTGCCTGCTTGATGTTACTAAGCGTTAATTCTGAATAGCCATTAAAATTCTGCTTGCTCTACAGTCCCTCACCTCACTGCCACAGGCTTGCAGAGAATGATTGTAGAGGGAAACTCTGTCTGAACAGCTAAAATCCAGGAACAATCCAGCTGGAGTTCAAGCCTCCATTTATATTAGCAAGTGTATTTTCCTACTTTGAGAGTAGAAAATGGCATATACACATGCAAATAAATACAGTTGAAATTAATGCTACAAAATAACATAATAATATTTTGTACTTACATGATACCTAATCATCAAAGCATTTTATATGCAGTATTTAATCCTCAAATTACTTCTTCTAAAGGTATCATCTTCCACATTTTTCATACAGATAGAACCTTGGTAGAGGTTAAGCAATGGATTTTCAAAGAACTAAGTTTACATTTGGGCAGCACTTTTAAAAACCAACCTTATCTGGCTTACTAAAGGTCACAATGCAAGAAAGCTTTAGAAATAGAAGATCCTTGGTCTAAATCCAAATTAGTCCAGTAAAAAGTGTGTCTATGAGCATTACATATTTGGCACCTTTTAAGAAACTGTTAACAAAAATTACCCAGAATGGAAAGACAACTTACTTTGCATAGGCCAATGGCACCAGAAGTTAAAATGAAAAAAACGTATATCTGTAGTGAAACCAAATGTTTGTGTAGTAACAGTGGTTAGGTGAAAAGGAAATATAGAGCGCATTCCAAGTAGACAAACTGAAATCATGAATAGGCACTACATTTACCTCTCAAGAAGATGAAAAAACCAGCTTATCTGCCTCAGTTTTGATCCACCAGAAAACAGAAAATGGAAAAAGTAAGAAGATGATTACTCCAGTTCCCTCAGGCTAAAAGATCTGGACATCAGTGAAATGCCTAATGCCTGTCTAACTCTCAGGAATGCTAGTTGGAACAAACCGAAAATACATTTAACTAAGAAAGAGACCTGCCTGAGTCTTTATATTTAGGTGGGCTTTCCTCACACATCAGCAGTGTCAGCAGAGAAATCAGCGTTTGGGAAACCGTCAGCCCTTGATTCAAGAGCATCTATCAATAAGCACATAATTGTCTTTGTGTCAATTGAGCCTAAAGGAACAAAAGAAGTCTTAATTTATAAAATGACTTGTTAATCAATTCTTCACCAGAGAAGAGAATTGTAAGCATCTGAAAACTGAACGTTCAGTTTGAACTGTCTGCAATCTTGAAATTCTGGACACTGCTGTTTATGAGCTTTGGTAGGGGATGTTAAAAATATTCTTCTAAATCCTTAGAATTTAAAAGCACAAATTAACCCACATATACATGCCTCCTTCGTCTTCCACGAGCCCCAGCGCTCCCAGGGCACACTGCAGAAGTGCTGATGCCTGTGCTCACAGGTGCCCAGCAAAAGAACAACTTATTGGGTAGACTTTACTTGCGACAAGTAAACAGAAGACCTGGGCAAGGAAAACTTATTTTATTTCATGGAAAGTTCAAAGGATTCTAATTTCTATCCCAAGTTAAAAAAGAAGCCACAGTCAAAATCTTAAAAATGGCTTAAAAAAATTTACTTTTTTCCATCCCCTCGCCTCTGTAAGTCAGAATTTTATATGAAAACTTTTTCATTTTGAGTTATTGATCTGGTGTTCACTGCAAACCAGCGACCTTTTTAAACTTGGGTTTACAAAGAGCATTTTGATTTGCACACAAATTTAGACTTTTTATTTACTCTTCTATTTTCCTCTCAAATTTGAGAAAAGAACAGGATCAAATTAGCACCAACACGGTTAGCTAGAGTTAGCAATGAAGAAGCACTGTTTCATGATATAACTGAGTTACTACAAAAACAGGTCTAGTGGGACAGACTTTACCTGTCCCATTAGAAAAAAGGTTATTATTACAGTTATAAATAGTCAAAGAGGGAAAGCTGACTTAGCTGGATTAGTTGCTCTATGAAACATCTTTTTTAATCATAATTTCAAGAAAAGAGAGTACTGTAACTCAGAGAGTTCAAACGATAACACTAAGGACTTGCATGGTCAAAAGTTGCTTTTAACTTTATCTCCACGTGTAATCAAAATGCTTCCTCCTTTCCAAACATTTTCTTCTTTATTACCATTTTCAAATGAAGAGGATGCTCTGACATTTCCATACTGCTTGCAAAAGCAATCTATCTATAGTCAGGACTGAAGTTTACACAAAGACAAAATTGCTTCACAGGGGAGAGGGAGGTGAATGTTATTTTACGGTATGCATTTACTCACTTTTCCAGAATATTTTGAAGGGTAACCTTGAGATAGTTCCATGACAATCAGTGTTTGTTCAGTAGACCAAGTTGGTTACCAAGATCCCGTTTTGATTTATGTATTTCAGAACCATAGAAAATTATTCACATATGGTGATATATTTAGCACTGTGGTCTATGCAATATGTTTTTACACATGTAGGATGCTATATAAAATAGGTAATAGCTTCAAAATAATGCTGTATGAATACAATCTATGGGAAAGTACACAACATTAGAAAGCTGTAATAGGTACATTTACTATGTGGTTAGAGGATATTATGGCTTGTTATGCATTATTCACAATTTACTTGCTTTATCTCTGATCACGATCTCAGTTCATGTGACCTCGAGTGATTTCTTTGTAGGAACCACTTAAATGATGACTACTTATGCTCACATGTTCATTAATATCGGAAGCACAAGTGACTATGTGAAATTGAAAGTGTAAAACAGACAACTGTAATTTCTAGGTGAATTTGATACAATAAATTAACATGCAAGGAATTTGCAGTAAGCTGCTTTTATGAAAAAATCAATAAACACTTGTAATAAAAATGGTAATAAGCATGTTAGTTCAGTAAATAATGAAAAAAGTAGATTATATGTTTTATTGGACTAATTAAGAAAAGCTTTATAGGATCAAATGTTCTCATCAAAATTAAAGAAATTCCTTTTTGAAAGAGTCATGAAAATAATTTCCATTTTCTTACTGAACTCAGTAAACCACTGGAAACTCATTGAACTGTATTTCTTCCACAGACTTTATATGGTTCTTTTAAATGGGTTTTTCATTTGTTTAAGTTGTAAGCTACAATGTCTCAAAACAAACAAAAAAATTCCTCACCTAAAATCCCGCATGGGTACAGGTATGCTATACTGTGCTTGGTAGATGCATCCAAAAAGAAATATCACAGATTTAAAAAAAAAAACTTTTCTAGCTTAAAGGAGCATTTTTCTGTTAGATAAAAGTTTGTTGCTTGGATCAGTGCCCAGCTATGATTTAAGATATACTTTCAGCATGGAGAAAACACATAAAGGAGTGAGAGTTTGCCTGTTTTATTGAATGGGATTGGAATTATATCTCTGCTTTCCCTTAAATATCTGCTAAACTTGTTTTGCTGAATCAAGGTGGAAACAGTTACCCTTGGAAGGTCTCTTACCTGTTCCCAATTAGTTTAATAGCAACTGTCAAGAACTGAAAGTATCCTGAGAAAACATTTACCCTGTCACCCTTCTATTTCATGTTTAGCTGTTAGTGACAATGTATATTCCCAGACATCCACAGTTTCAAATGATTCTCTTTTAATTAGCCTTACTCAAAACCATCTGTGACTGATAGAAATAACCATAGTTTCAATTTCTTTTCATCATGAAGCCTGAACTTTATGTATCTTGTCCAGAAGACTGATTGTTTACAGCACAGCCCGCCCTGATGCCTTCCAAAACCATTAAGTCTCTTCTGACATGTAAGAAAACTAAAGGGCTAAAATGGACAGCCTGTAAGATGCAGATATCTTTATAGAAGCGGAACTTCTACTTAGGTGGAAGTTCAGATCGCTGGTTCCTACTTTCACGAGGGAATAAAATTTTTCAGATTTATATTTTCTCTTTTTAAGTTTTAATTTAATCACTTTTATTTTTACGCTTTCATGTTTATGCTTTTAGACTTTTATTTTTATGCTGGAGCAAGGGCCAACTTCATTCTTGCCTGGATGGGCTAAATAAAAGAGGTAAAGGAGAATACAATGTTTTACATGAAGAAGTAAAAACAAACCCAAACCTTGTTTTTATTGCCTTATCACACACAATTCACGTTCTCCCAAATTCCTTAGCTATTTTGTGCACCAGGCGCATATTAGCTATACATTTAATCCTCTATTTAATACAGCTGCAGGCAATGAGATATGGTTTTTATACCTTGATAAAGTTTACAACTAATCATAGGCTAGTTTCTCCTCTGACATGTGGCTGCTTTGCCACATCGTACCTGAGTGTAAATCAGTGCAGCTATTAGTGCACCAGTCAAACCAGTAGAAGAAGGAACTGAGAGCATGCAAGTGGCTTTAAAGTCTCTTACAGCACTTATTTTTGCTGCTATAAAAGCAACAGTCAAAAGGAGGCATAACTAGAAAATCTAGCTGTAAGGCTGACCTTCAAGTATGTTTCTGGCTGCTGTGTAGAGTATCTTATGGGACACTCCAGTTGCCTTAAGAGGAGGAGAGGCCTGTGCAGAGCAACCACAGGGACAGAAAAATGGATACCTCAGCTTCATGCTAGATATGTACATCATGCCCTTCCAAGAACACCTGGGATTTGACCAAGAGAAAGAATTGTTCTATTAAATGTAATTAAATCTTGGTTGGAAATGTCAGGTATTGCTAACTTGAGCCTCTTAGGTGGTTTAGCCAAAAGAAAACAAACCCCACAATAATAACACAAACCCCTTATATTTGATTTTTATGAAAAAGGCATTTTCTGGTGCAGCAAATATTCAAGGGGTTGTACAGACAATAAAGGAGAATATATTTCAGTGCAGTCTAGTCTGTGAAGAATATAAATTAGGTTTCTATAGCTCTGAGTCTCAAAATCACATATTCAAAATCTGTAACATTTTTAATTTTGTCCAGAGTGTTATTGCCTAATTGTCTACAATGTCCCCCCAAATTAATACCAAAATATCATTATAGTCCTTTGTAATCAACTTTGCTTTCATTTTGATTAGCTTCATTCTGGGCCCAATCCATGGCCATTTAGTTTAATGAGAGTTGGAATGGGCTCATAATTTGCCAGCTGTAATTTTCTAAGTATTGCTTTTTCCAAAATATTCTGTTTTTCTTCTCGTAGCAAAATATATGCTTTTAATCAACACCATGTTTTCTCTAAATCATGTACTAAGTGCCATTATATATCAGCAATTAGGAATCCAAATGGTCTAAAATACTGTAGCTCTTTCGACAGATTTGTTTAAAATAGAAAGAAAAGCATCTCTCTACACAGAGATGCATTTTTGCATAGGATAGTTAGGACAGTAATGAGGTATTTTTAAGGAAAGACATAGCAAACATAATTTTAATTGCTTCTTGGTAAAACAATGAAAACACACATGCACATTCAGGAGTCACTAGCCATTCTAGGATTGTAAAGCCTATAAATTAAGTTTAAAAATTTTAAAATATCTTTCTATTTTTCCCATGTATCATTTTTAAATCACATTCACCTTAATGTTCTAATTATAGCCATATTTAGGTGAAGTTGGTAACCACATTACTTAAGCTGATACTGTACAACTGCCTCTTTTATTATTACATAATCTCTATTAATCAGTATATTTCATACTGTATAATTCAATCTGTAGAATGAATTGGGAGGATTATGACTAGAAAATTGTATGGGAGAGTTTACTTCAACATTTTTTCTTCCCTAGTATAGCAGCTTATTAATATAACTGGAGTTTAGGTGCTCTTATTAAAACTTAATCACATCACTGGGTAAGATATGTTTCTTTTTTTCCCCAGAATCCTTCAATCTTTCAGTGTTTTATATGTCAAGGTAACTTGCTCTTCTTTATAAAAGTGATTTGGTACCTTTTGCAGTCTTAAAGTATTGAATTGTTCACATAAATCTTCACCTTCTTTATTTGTTTCATTTAGCAGCTTCACAGATTCTCTTTTGCATAATTCTAGCAGTCAGTGTACTAAATTACCTTCTCACATATTTTTAAGTTTTGACTTAGTTTTAAGCTCTCCAGTGTGCTGAAAGAATCTTTATTAACACAGCTGTAACAGATGTAAACAAAACAGTTTGGAAATATCCTAATATTATGGCAGTAAGACACTTGAGATAAGACTTACGTGTGTGTTTTAAGATAAGACATATAGTGTGTTTTCAGACCATATAAGAAATGGTCTGAAAACACACTATATGCTAATCTCACCATGACAGAGTTGATTACATTTTATAGCCTAAATGAAGGTCCTTCTTGCCCTATCCGCTTTATTGGGTTTACATGGCAAGGTTTTGGTAGTGGAGGTGCTGCAGGGGTGGCATCTGTGAGAAGACACTGGAAGCTTCCCCCATGTCCAACAGAGCAAGTTCCAGCCAGCTCCAAGACAGTCTTGCCGCTATACAACACTGAGCTGATCAGCAATGTTGGGATTTAAGAAGGGGTAAAAAATACTGCGCAATAACAGCTGGGAGAGACGAGTGAGAATATGTGAGAGAAACAACTACGCAGACACCAAGGTTAATGAAGAAGGAAGGGCAGGAGGTGCTCCAGGTGCCAGAGCAGAGATTCCCCTGCAGCCCGTGGAGAAGACTATGATGATGCAGGTTGCCCCCTGCAGTTCATGGGGGTCCACAGTAGAGCAGACATCCACCCTGTAGGCCCATGGAGGACCCCACACTAGAGCAGTTGGATGTGCCCTAAAGGAGGCTGTGATTCTGTGGAGAGCCCACGTTGGAACAGGCTCCTGGCAGGACCTGTGGTCTGTCGAGAGGAGTCCATGCCGGAGCAGATTTTCTGGCAGGACCTGCAACCTCGTGGGGGACCCATACCAGAGCAGTCCATTCCTGAAGGACTGCACCCCATGGAATGGACCCATGTTGGAGCAGTTCACGAAGAAATGCAGCCTGTGGGAAGGGTCTGTGTTGGAGAAGTTCATGAATGACTGTCTCCTGTGGGTTCTTCCCCACGCTGGAGCAGGGGAAGAATGTGAGGAGGAAGAGTGGAGGAAACATGTAATGAACTGACCACAACGCCCATTCCCCATACCCCTGCGCTGCTCAGAGGCAGGACGTAGAAGACTTGGAAGTAAAGTTCAGCCTGGGAAAAAGGGAGGGGTGGGGATAAGTCATTTTTAGATTTGTTCTTATTTCTCGTTATCCCACTCTGTTTGACTGGCAATAAATTAAATTCATTTCCGAAAGTCGAGTCTGTTTTGCCTGTGACAATAATTCGTAAGTGATCTCCTGTTCTTATCTCGACCCACGAGCTTTTTGTAGTACTTTCTCTCCTTGTCCTGTTGAGGAGGGGGAGTGACAGAGCAGCTTGGTGGGTACCTGGTGGCCAGCCAAGGTCAACACACCACATCCAATTTATTTTTTTTTTCTTTGTTTCTTTATAGGTGATCTAAAGAAATTTAAGGAAATATAGTCATGTTCTAAGACTCTACCCAGAAATACTGTGAAAACCATGACAGACTATATATATATGTGTATATATATTCTGAAGTGTGTGTATGTATGTTTGTATATATGTCATCCCGAATACATTTTAGAATACCTGAAGGTACAGCTTTCAGCTGAGTCACACTCTGGAGAAATTCCTTTTGCTGTTTTTTTAGCTGCGCAGGCACAGGGGTTTGGGTAGGGGAAAGGAAGACTGATTTCCCTGAAGTACAACTAGGCTGGGGAATATTCCTCTTTGCTGTTGAAACATATGCAGTAGTTACTTCGTAACTGCTAGATGTTTTGTTTAATTGTTTGTTGTCATTTTTTTAAATGATTTACATTAATTAGTAAAGCAAGAAGAAACCAGTTTGTTGAGAACTTTCTTCCAACCCTTTCCAAGGGTTTGGAAGGGTTTGTACCCTACAGTTCTCTCCAGATCAGCAACCTGGCAGAAGAAACCATAGCAGTAATATAATGCATATCTCAGTTCAGAACATCCTCTGCTCATGTCCTCAAAGTTTAGTTTTAGTTTAGTACTAAAACAAGAAGACATAGGCTCATTTCTGTTAGCTGGAATATTCTCCTAACTTGATTTTGGTAGTATGTAGGAGTTTAGTAAATAGGGGTATTAAATTGGCTCATAAGTTGGGATATTTAACATCCAGAATTCAATGCAATATTCTTTTCCATTCTTTCCAGCTGAGGAGAAGGAGATACCTTCCCAGTTTATGTCCTGATGAATGCAAAGTCTAAAACAGCGTGGCTGGAAGTAAAGGTGAATGCAAACATTCCATTTACTGCCCAGTATACCACTATGTTTCTCTGGGTGATATTGACTTCATGTTATTTCCACTGAGTAGCTGAATTTTTATTACCAGTCCCCAGATATACTGGGCCACATTTCTCCAAGATGAATCTTCTTCTGTTATTTTCTGCCAGTGCCCTAACTGGTGGTCACAGCATTTCTCCAGTGGGGATAGCAAGGCAAATTTCATCAGAATGTTGTTAATTCTGTTCTAGTTCATCAATGACAGTGTTTGCATTGATCCTTAAAGCACTTGTAAAATGCATTATCTATGCCAATGAATATGTAAATATTATAGGTACATCTAGCTCTCAGTTTCTCAAACATTTTAAAAAATATTTTCTCACTGAAAACAAGACAGAAAATGTGTTACCTTCTGAGTTACTAGGCTTAAATGTGGAAATGGGAAAAGAGTATGCCTGCAAGGCAAGCTCTAGTCAGGAAAGGAAGGTATCAATAGCAGAGCTGCCACTTCCTACAGGAAAGGACATGCAGCTGGACAGAGTCCTGCTGTTGTACTACTAGCATCACCCTCCAGCATGTGATAAACAAAAACACTCCTCACAGGCAGGATATGTCAACTTCATTCACATTAATTTTGTATATTGTACCTACAAAACTCTATACAGCCAGGTGAACTGGGATTATCACCTATCATTGAGTACAGACAGACACACAGCAACTGTTTCTTCCTTACTTAAACCTATTGTTTCTCGTTATTAGTTCAGTTTTGCCTTTAGATGAGATTTGCACTTTCTTTGACTACCAAGTCATCATAAATAGAATTAGGGAAGCTATCTGGCTCATCATAAGACTGGGATAGTTATGCACGGCTGTTACCCACATATGTTTAAAGATTTCAGTTTTTCCACAGTAATCTGACTTCATTTGAACTTCCTAAGGTGGTCTACGATGATTGTTATTCTTTTGTACCCTAGAAAACTTGAGGCATAAACCACAGCAATTCCTCATTTTCTGTAATGTGTAACCAAAATATTTAACCACTATGCATTTTACTGTCAAATTTTAAACTCAAGAGTATTAACCTGCTGTCTCGTTTTTCTCTCTTGTTCCCCAATGCAAATTGCACCCATCTATATTGACCTTGCATGTATAAGTTTTATCACATGGACTTTCAGTTATAATAATTAGCTCACAGTCACCATCATTTAGAAACATTCTAGTTATTGATTGTTCTTATAGTTCAGGCATTTGTGTATAATCACTAAGGAAATTAGTATTAATATAATAAATTTCATATTCAGTTGCATAACTCAATTTCACTGTGTCTTGGACCTAGAAGATAAAAAATGTTACAGTAAACAACAGCTTTCCTCAACTCACCTGCATTGTAAGCCTTGTAACAAACATTGCCATTCTGGATCTAGGAAGTTGACACTGTGCTTCTATAAATAACTATGAGTTAAGTCAGAAGTCAGTCATCTCTCTTCAAAGAAATCAGTCCAATTGTCGGTAAAACACAAATCATCTACAGGTCTTGTTTCTTAGCTGGTATATATCTTCCTTTCTCTTTAATTCTGATCACAGCAGTGTGTCATCATGTTCTGTCTGGTATTTATTTTCTTTACATTTCTTGTGGGAATTTATTACCAATACTGAGGAGCCAGTATGTAAAACAAAGCACAAATATTTTAAATATAAAAAACACCTCTTACTTCTGTCTATTTGCCATAAAAGATTATGTCAACTGGAGGTCTTAAAACAACAATCTTAACATGTTGATTACATCTATGAAAGCCAGTGAAAGATTATTTCTACAAGATCCATCAAAACTACTGTCTACCTCTAAATTAGGCTACATGGGACTTCAGAGTCCAATTCAAGACTCACCTGTTTTCCTGCTTGTGTGCATGGGCTATGTTTTAAGTTTTTCTTGGAGCAATGGAGATCTTTTCCTCTGGATGATTCTCTTCAGATACCAAGAAAAGCTGATGCATGTGTAAACCTTAGGTGCAAAGGATAGACAGTAAAGGGGAAGAGAAGAAGAAAGAAGAAAACAGCCTGCAAAATAAAGGTCAGTTGGACGAGCGGAAAAGAAATTAGTTTAGATCTAGCAAACACAGTCAGCCAGATGTTCTTCGCTGCATCCTTTTCACCTGCTGTTGTACCTTGTGGCAGTGTCCAAACAGAAAAATGCTAGAGTTTCTCTATGCACTAGGAAAAGAGATCATACTGTCTAGGTGTCATCAGCAACGATTAAATAAAAGGTATGTCTAGCCTTCACATATCTCTTTGCTTTCACCTTTACTTTCATTAAGTTTTGGGTTTTAACATTAAAAAAAAAGGAAGGAAAGGAAAGAAAGGAGGGAATTATTTTGTATTTCTTGGTATATGCATTATGTCTCCTGACCTGACATGAGCTACTGCACTGCACAATACTACATTAGATCAGCCATTCCAGGATATGTCTAACAGAGGTAACAGTATTCAAAAAAGTTTGACAGGTTTAAAGTGATGTACTATGATGGGTCAGATCACGTGGAAGGTATATACAACTGTCCTTTAAAACTGCATCTTCAACTTTTTTTTCTTCTTTAATTAAAAAAAGATTATTTTACATGGTTGATTTGGATAGCAAAAATTAAGATATGTTAAATAGTAAAAATAGTTCCCCTGTTACATGCTAGCTATCCCTATTTTTGAAGCAGGTCTGGGTTCTAATTTCTACCTGAATTACATGGAGCACACCTTTCTTCTGTAACTCTTTTCCCAGCCTATTTTACTGCAAGATACTCTTCTTTCTTTTGTCTGTTTATAGTGTGAGCATTTCAGAGATTACCATAGTCTTATTCTGACTTAGATTCATTCCATTTAATTTAAACACTTCATGAAAATGCTTAAGTTCAGAGCTTGGTCACTTTAGGATTCCTCTGTAGTCAAAGAGAATGAAATACCTCCACATTTGAAGGCTAAAGCTATATGCCATGTTCCTGCCAAAATGTGATCTTGTTCTAACTTTAAGAATTCCAGACTACTATTTGAGACTATTGTAATATAAGTTAATATATATTTGGCACTTACTGGTGATAATACAACACATCGTCATCAAGTAAAAGTTACAGTAAAATATGCTTTTCTATAATAGAGGAATATAGGAATATTTTCAAGAAATCACTTTGTAACCCAATATACTGGAAAGAAGGAAGGAAGGAAGGAAAGAAATGAAAAGTACTTTCAAAGAAGAAGCTAGTTGGAAAAAAAAAAGTAATTAATATTGCAGCAGGAGCCTCTTCAGGACACTCCAAAATATTATGCTCAGTGCTACTCATACCATTTAATGTTGAAATTATTATATTTAAGTCAACTTCAAATATCTCCTCTCTTAAAAGAAAATGAGTCATTAACAATGCCAACAGATTTCTACTGTGATATTCAACTAAATTAGGGTGCTAAGAAGATAGCATACATATTTATGAGAATAGTTTATACATAGAAGGATGCTTCTATGTATAAATGCTTCTAACTCCTGATAAAAAGAAAGAACACTTACAAAATTTTTATGAGGTATTGAATAGTTAAATTTAAGATAGTGAAAATAGGCAGATAAACCAAAAAATAAGAAACATAGAAAACACCTTTTCTTTCCTAAGCCATTTATACAAAAGCCATTCATATCACCCCCTATTTATTACAACCCACTTCTTTACCAGACAGCTGAGACAAATAGAGCAATACACTGAGATTCAGAAGACACTGCGACATAGAAACATACAACTGCTGTCTCTGTGGATATAGACTGTGGGTGCTAACATACTGATTTTGGTTATTTTCCTTTTATTTTCCCATTCAACACATTTCAAAGACTTTCCAAAACACTGTGGTGAGATCATAGCCTTCAATGTACCTGAAACATTTGTTGCTGATGCCTCTCCTACAGCTGGTATTTTCCATCACCCTGTAAAAGCTCCATCCTCTAATCCTGTCTTCATATAAATAACCCCCTCCTTCCATGTACTCCCTCAAAACATACACATACCTTACCCCAGAAAATGACTATAGAATGGGTGCAATTAATGAGTAAAATTCAGCAGCCTAAATCATAGGATTCCTGCAATACAGGTTGAAGATCTTGAAAGGTCCACATCCATGTTGAAAAGCAGGATCTGTAATATCTATGTTATTCCTTACAAAGCTTTGTCTCCCCTGCCCTGGCTTCATCTCTTAGTGAAAGGACAGTAACCTTCCCACCACTGTATTCGAGAATTTCGCTATTCTTGTGGCACTATGGACATAAAAAATGGACAAGTTCTCTTCTGTATGCAACAACCCTTTAGGTACCTTCACGTATCTTTAGGTACTTTCATGTATCTTTAGGTACCTGAAGACTTATTCCCCCTTCATCCTTTCCCCTAGGGCTTCCCCTTTTTGACCTAAGATGCTCAGGCCTTCTTAATAGAACTTCATTTTTCAACTACTTATTTTTTTCAGTATCCTGCTCTGGACTAACTCCAGTTGAACCACACCTCTCTCAAAGTGCAGTGACAAAACCTGGATGCAATATTGCGCTGAAATCTTATGGGAATGGAGGAGAGGTGGATTACCACACCAGCCTTGCAGAGTTGCCTCTGTGTTTTGGAACTATATGATTGATTACATTCATCATGATCCTTTAATCCTTTCTACAAAATTGACCTGCTCATGAGTCTGTATTTGTGCATTTCATTATTTCTGAGTAAGTGTTAACCTTATTGGATTTCATCCAACTATTTAAGATAAATTCCTTGATTTAAGACCATTTTGAATAGCTGTTCTGTCCTCCCAGCATCCTTAAAATCCATCCTACCAATTTAATAAGCAGGTTTTCCACTCCATCATCCTGGCTGATAAAACACTGAGCAGAACTGAAGGTAGGACAGAACCCTCTGATATCCTGTCCAGTACCTCCTTCGTTTCTAGCTGTGAACTACTGATAAACACAAATACTCTGTCAGAATGGTGTTCCTCAAACACATACAAAGTAGGTTCTTCTTACTGATTTAGAAAGATACCATGGAAGATAATTTCGTTAGACTTAATATCAAGATGATATGACATCTAATGCTTCCCTTATCTACAAAGTCTGTTACCTTTTAGCAGAAAGAAATTTCCATTGTTTGACATCATTTGTTCACGTCAGATACTACTCATCTCCTTGTTGTCTTTTAAGTGTTTTATATCTTATTTTCTGAGATGCTGTTCTGCAATTATTCTCTCAATAGCCCTCTTAAATTCTAGAAAAGTATTTCCAACCAAATGAGAGCTCCACATTTTACCAGGACAGTTGTAATTGCTTTTTCCTAGTAAATTCTAGGAGCAACTTTCTTCTTTCCAAGGTTTTTTCACTTTTTATTTTCTATTTCAACTTCATATGGTCTAGATTTAAGTTGTACATATTTCTACAGTTCTCCACATCCTCATCCACACAATTCACTCAACATTTGTTTTTTTAAATATTTCAAAGACTTGAATTTTGCTCTTTTCATCTCCAAAACTTTATGTATCTCTATCCTCTCTTTCTTCTTATGAATAGCTGATCCACACAAATAATAATTGTAGTAGTAGTAGTAGTAATAATAATAATAATAATAATAATAATAATAATAATAATAACAACGGTAATAATAATACCTTTCTATTTAACAAACAAATAAATAATAAATGTTTGGCTTTTTCTTACCATAGAGTTATTTGGGTGATACTCAAGTTCTTATAAAACAGAACTATAACTAGATAGAACTAAAAATAAAATAGTTATTATAAAATCCCTGTTCTATAGAGGAACACAATACTATCAGTTAATACTCGTGAAAATCACATTATGTCTTATTTCACCAGTTTTTACAATACCAGGTTATTGAATTATAACTTTTCAGAGAGTTTTACAAAGTCAGAAAGCACATCCTTAAAAGTATGGGTTAGTCAAGGCTACCACTGCTACTGCTGCAAAAAGCAGATGAGAGAAGAAAATGCCTTACTATCTTTCAGTAAACAAAGGAGAACGTTATTAAGGAAGATACACCATTATTCTTTACAGGAATAGGAGTTCCAGCATCAGTTAAGGAAGCATTGTTATGTGGAAATCAAACAGCCCACTCCTTTTCCTATGTCCCAGTTTTACCTCTCCTCACACCCTTACCCACGAGTTTTGCTTTGCCTCTGCCCTGGCTCCACAGCTGATGTTCAGTAATGCGGGTGCTGGATGCATCTCACCCACCACAACTGTGCCACAGAAACAGCATTGTCCTCCACATGCAAGCACTGGTAGAGTCATGATGCACAGTCCAGCTAATGTCATTAGCATGGATATGTACAGTGTATTGGTACAGTCCTTTTATCTGTAAGAAAAACACAAAAGCCAATGAAGCATATTTTCTAAGTCTTGGACATGTAATAATTGTTATCTTAAGACTTTAGTGAGACTCATTAGCCATTTACTACACTGGAAATACACTGCTTTTTAATTAATAACAGTGGGATACTGAATATAAAGCTATTTGAGACCTATTACAGAGAACATGTAGTAAAACGGCAAGAAAGACAAACTGCCTGCAGAATTATTTTGCTTCTACCTAGGATCAAGAAATAATGAAAACTACTAGATTCAAGCAGGACAAGCCAGCTATAGTTGCAGATAGTCAGCACACTGTTTAATACACACATTCCCTTCCTAAAACTTATATTCATTTAATTGCAAATTGAATGCTACTTGTTCTAAACGCTGGAGCAGACGACACATTTTAGTTATAAATTGGAAGGTAGAAGGGAGAGAAGTCCTGATCCTCTTTGATAAAGTGAGTGACATAAACTGGACATACTGTAGTAATATTCATGTTCTAAGGAAATGACTCATTGGCAGCTCATACCTGATCTCTATCCTAAATGAGTTTTCAGCTATTCCAAAGAGTTAACAAACTTGCCCGTACCACTCTGATGTTATCAGCTGAATAAATGATTATTATTCTGTCATGGTGAATAAATGGAAATACATCTCTGCATTAAAAAAAAAAAAAATCAGGTATTAGAAAAACAGAGTATTGCTCTTTAAGTACTGCATATAAGAGCTTCACAAGAATGTCTCAAATAACTGTATCTATAAAGACTGTCACAGCCATAAGCAATATTAAAATATTATACTTTAAATAGAGGACATACATGCTCACAGAGGCAAAAATTCTGCTTCATTCCCACAGCACTATTTCTGCAAGTTTTTATTCTTTTCTTTATTTTCTTTGGAATACTTTGAATCACACATCCTAGCTCTCCAAAATGTCATGTTTTATCTCTGAGTTTTCCTAATGATCACATCGTTGTCTGGGGATTTGGTTCCTTGTTAGCCTTTAGTCCTAAACAGCCCTGCTGAGCTCTGTTGCTTTCTAATTATTTTAAGCATATCAATTAAAACTTCTCCTTACTGTTTACATCAGAGACTTCTGTGCAAGAATGGCAAAAACCCTCACAGAAAGTCTTCAGCTCGGTTCGAAGACTGGTGACAAAGGTCATTAAAGAAATGACTGAAAGAGAAGGGTTTCTTTCTACACAGTGTTGAAAAGGGAAAGAAAACATAATGAGAAAACTATTCCAAAGCTTCACTTTCTCAGTGCTAGCTGTAGCTCTTAAAAATACCTGATTATAAGGAATCTATTCAAAGACCTTTCTTTTAAATGGAAACAAAATAACACAGAAAAAATAGCATAGAAAAAGACAGGGCTTCCCCCCTAAAAAAAAAAAAAAAAGATGTATTTACCCCTAGTTAGAGTCACTGGTTTTGGCCAGGAGGTGTCACATCTGAGTAGAGAAACATCATATGAAAAATAGAACAATAGCCCCTCCTTAGAGTATTTCTGTAACGTGCTTGATTTCCCAGTTGGAATGAAGCATGTAGAGGTGTGCCACCATAAAAAGAGTTATGACAACTAATTTATTTCATTGTGCTTAAACTTTATTGAAAATTTTAATTGAATGTTATAGAATTTAAAATCCAATCTAAGGTTTGAGCTAATTATATCTATATTGTGCACAGTTTAGGGACATAGATAGCTCTGGATAAAATATCCTTACCTTGTACTGCCTCTCTTATTTATTTTCCCATGCAACAGTTGCAGACGATCCCCTTGTCCTCTCATGGGACTGCTTTGCATATACCTGTTTTTGCGTTCACAGCTGTGAATCCTCCTCAGGGATAAGCAGGAGGGATTATGACAAGACTATCCATGCTAGGTCAGAACAAAGGCCCATAGTGCCCAGAATCTCATCTCCCATACTGGTCAGGACTGGATTTTTTCAGGGGCGTATAGGTAAAGAAAAAGCATAGTTAGGTACTTCTCTCAATGAAGACTCCTTTTGGAAATAGGAGGTTTTAGGGTTGTACCCACACTGTTGTATTTAATAGCCCTTAACAGGACTTTCTTCCATTCGTTCAGCTAATTGCTTTTTGAACTGATTTATATTTCGGCATCCAAAACATCCTGCAGCAATGAGTTA